>NC_133328.1:11229866-11314866 GCF_042186555.1 Aquarana catesbeiana | reverse complement strand
TTGCCCCTTTGCTGGCGCCAGCGGGAGGAAACTGCGCCCCTAGCACCAGGTAAAAGCAAGCAAATGGCGGCAGTTTGGAGATCACTGTCTTAGCCCATTCCACATGGTTCAGGAGGAAGAGATCCCATAAGGCAGCTTTCTATTGTCTGTCTACAGTCAGCATGGAGAAGGGTCTGTACCCAGAGAGCAGTACACTGTGCATAGATGCTGGACAGATCAGAGTGAGGAGAGGTATGTACAAGCAGGAGGGAATGAGAGGAGACTGTGTGCGTGCGCGCACAAGTGTGGTGGGAGGGGACTGTGTGCGTGCGCGCACAAGTGTGGTGGGAGGGGACTGTGTGCGTGCGCGCACAAGTGTGGTGGGAGGGGACTGTGTGCGTGCGCGCACAAGTGTGGTGGGAGGGGACTGTGTGCGTGCGCGCACAAGTGTGGTGGGAGGGGACTGTGTGCGTGCGCGCACAAGTGTGGTGGGAGGGGACTGTGTGCGTGCGCGCACAAGTGTGGTGGGAGGGGACTGTGTGCGTGCGCGCACAAGTGTGGTGGGAGGGGACTGTGTGCGTGCGCGCACAAGTGTGGTGGGAGGGGACTGTGTGCGTGCGCGCACAAGTGTGGTGGGAGGGGACTGTGTGCGTGCGCGCACAAGTGTGGTGGGAGGGGACTGTGTGCGTGCGCGCACAAGTGTGGTGGGAGGGGACTGTGTGCGTGCGCGCACAAGTGTGGTGGGAGGGGACTGTGTGCGTGCGCGCACAAGTGTGGTGGGAGGGGACTGTGTGTGTGCGCGCACAAGTGTGGTGGGAGGGGACTGTGTGTGTGCGCGCACATGTGTGGGAGGGGACTGTGTGTGTGCGCACATGTGTGGTGGGAGGGGACTGTGTGTGTGCGCACATGTGTGGTGGGAGGGGACTGTGTGTGCGCACACACAGTCCCCTCCCACCACACTTGTGCACGCACACACACACACAGTCCCCTCCCACCACACATGTGCGCACACACACAGTCCCCTCCCACCACACATGTGCGCGCACACACAGTCCCCTCCCACCACACTTGTGCACGCACACACACACACACAGTCCCCTCCCACCACACATGTGCGCACACACACAGTCCCCTCCCACCACACATGTGCGCACACACACACAGTCCCCTCCCACCACACATGTGCGCACACACACACAGTCCCCTCCCACCACACATGTGCGCACACACACACAGTCCCCTCCCACCACACATGTGCGCACACACACACAGTCCCCTCCCACCACACATGTGCGCGCACACACAGTCCCCTCCCACCACACTTGTGCACGCACACACACACACACACAGTCCCCTCCCACCACACATGTGCGCACACACACAGTCCCCTCCCACCACACATGTGCGCACACACACAGTCCCCTCCCACCACACATGTGCGCACACACACAGTCCCCTCCCACCACACATGTGCGCACACACACAGTCCCCTCCCACCACACTTGTGCGCACACACACAGTCCCCTCCCACCACACTTGTAGCGAGGAGCAGTGTGTATGTGTACAAGTGCAGGAGGGGACCCTGTCAGGTAGGCTGAGACCTCATGATTTCTAATGGTGCCCCCGCTTAGATCTCTTTGGTTGAAACACATCAGGGGATAAAGGTCAACCTGCACATAATAGGTGATTATGAAGAAGCCATTTATCATGGTAAAGCATGCTGGGAGCACAGGATAGCACTAGGCAATTTATTGTTTGATGGGTGAAGCATGTGTGCAGTTTTACTGGTAAGGGCTGATGTGGTAAAAGCATAAGAAATATAGATATGAAGAAAGAAAGAAAATAGGACTAATGAAAAGTAATAGAAGACAGCAAGTCTTATGCAAGAATACTGCACAGCCAACACTACAAGATGCCCTGTAATTGCACATATTGGGCTGAATAACATGTAAAATCCTAAAGCACACTAGGAGTTAGGTCCAATTAGGTGCTTGTCACCTTCGGGACTTATCTCACACACAGAAGCTATGTCTGCCCCTCCATTCTGCTGCCCATTTCCCCTTGATTTGGTAGCATTAGATGGACTTGTCTTTTTTTCAACCAGACTATGTAACTTGTATTATTCATCCTTTAGGTTTTTGTAGTTGTATTTTTGTATTTTGGGGGGGGTTCTCAGTAAAACAACAACTTTCATGGATGGTCTGCTAAATTTGACCATATGCATTAGGTAGACACCATCCAGTGCCCATAGAGCGGGTAAAACCAGCAACGTGCCTCTGCTACACTCTGAATGTATTGAACACAGCCAATGATAAGCCCTTATTACCTGGCGTTGGCAATGTAGCTGAGATCAGGGGGCAGGGCGCCGTTATTGGCTGCTCTAGCTGCCTCGGGGTTGGGGTACGGCTTGGGGAAGTGGTCAGACAGTTTCCCTGGACGAGTGAACATCTCGCCGTTGTCATCAGGACCGTCCAGGATCTCAAACTGAAAAAAAAAAAAAAAAAACGCAAACAAAAGACGTTACAAGATACAGAGAATACAGGGGGAGCATAATAAAGAGCTACAGCGGCTATCCTCATACTATGTTTTGTACCTTCCTATACGTTTTAGCAAGATGAACAATCGTTTCAGTGCGGGAGATTAGAGAAAAGGATAGGGGTGTCCATCTTCAGCGCGCTCATCCCCACAGCAGCCTATAGAATTCTCACACAGCTTCCTCTCCATTGCAATAAATGAAAGTTGGGAGGTAGAGTAATGTCGGCCATGGATGGATCAAATCTTGGGTCAGTTCAGTTCAGGGACCAGTCAAGATTTGATCCGTCTATGGGCAGGCCGGCTGTATCCATCGATCAACTTGGATTCAACCAGCCTGTCAGCTTTTTTACATTACTAGCAGTATTGATCGTGTTCTGCCAGCCAGGAAGGCTCCCTGCACCTCCCCCACCCACAGAACACCACAATAGCACTGTGGGAGAGATTCCCCCAACCGCACCGGCTGTGTTGATGGGGGGAATAATGCGACTTTCTTTGCTGCGACCGCGGTTGCAGGAAAGAAAAGCAAACCCTCTATGGCTTGCCTAACCACTTGCCGACCGTACCATCCAGTTCTGCGAGGGCATCTATTGATATCCTCCCAGAACCCTGCGTATTGGGGTATTGGGCTCACTAGCTGATAACAGATCAAGGTAAAGGGCCAATCACAGCGGCCCTTTACCATGTGATCAGCTGTGTCCAATTACAGCTCAACAAATGTAAACAAATGCTGGTTATCTGAAAGCCTATAACCGGCGATCCTGTAACAGGGGACATTTACAATCAGTGCAGCCCCACCAGCGCCCATCAGCGCTGCCCCACCAGCGCCCATCAGCGCTGCCCCACCAGCGCCCATCAGCGCTGCCCCACCAGCGCCCATCAGCGCTGCCCCATCAGTGCTGCCCCACCAGCGCCCATCAGCGCTGCCCCCCACCAGCGCTGCCCCCCACCAGCGCCCATCAGCGCTGCCCCCCACCAGCGCCCATCAGCGCTGCCCCCCACCAGCGCCCATCAGCGCTGCCCCCCACCAGCGCCCATCAGCGCTGCCCCCCACCAGCGCCCATCAGCGCTGCCCCCCACCAGCGCCCATCAGCGCTGCCCCACCAGCGCCCATCAGCGCTGCCCCACCAGCGCCCACCATCATCGCCACCATCGCCGCCTCACCAGCACCCATCAGTGAAGAAAAATATTATTTGCAAAATGTTATAACAGAAACAAAGAATTAAAAAAAATATTTGGACTTTTTTCGTTTGTTTAGCAAAATAAAAATAAAAAATAAAAACACCCAGCTGTGATTAAATACTATCAAAAGAAAGCTCTATTTGTGTGAAAAAAAAAAAGAAGATAAAAATGTCATATGGGTACAGTGTTGTATGACCGCATAATTGTCATTCAAATTGTGACAGCACTGAAATGTGAACACTGGCCTGGGGAGGAAGGGGGTGAAAGTGTCCGGTACGGAAGTGGTTAAGCCTCCAGTCTGCTGGTTATCTTCACAGTAACAGTCAGCGGGAGCAGTCCGCTGACAAGACGGATCCCTTCTCTATCATTACCCTCTACAAGTATTGATGTGTATGGCTGGTGAGGGTTGGGGGAGGGGGTTTAGTACACAGAAGATTTGAGGACCTCCAATCCAGAGGATGCAGAATAGCAAAAAATCTCACCTCCTCAGCCAAGGCTTTGGCTTCAGCTTCTGTATGGGAAACACCAACCAGGTTCCTGAAGGCCAGATAGTCCATACTGTGACAGGCCGCACACACCTGCTTGTATACCTGATAGCCCCGACGGACGCTGCACAGAGAAAAACAAAATGGTCAGGAACAGAGCTGCAGACAACGGATATCATTACAGGGATAAAGCACATCACACAGATTTAAAGCAAAATTAAGAAAGAATTCTAGGTATCATTCGCATTTCTTCTGAACGAATGCAAAGCGTTCTCTGATTGGATGAGGTGTAGATTGTGACGTCACCTCCCCACTTTTGTCCAGAGAAGGCTTTGCATTCATTTAAAAAACAGAAACCGTTCTATAAATGGTGCCCATCCAAAGTGGCCGACTTCCTGTGTTCACAACGCAGCAGGATCCGAAGATCACCGGATCAGGGTATAGCAGCATTCTCTATTACAGCGATTTCCAACTTCCAGGGGCATCGGTCAGGTATGGTATATACCAGGGATATGCAATTAGTGGACCTCCAGCTGTTGCAGAACTACAAGTCCCATGAGGCATAGCAAGACTGACAGCCACAAGCATGACACCCAGAGGCAGAGGTATGATGGGACTTGTTTTGCAACAGCTGGAGGTCCGCTAATTGCATATCCCTGGTATATACTGTACATAGTTACAAATGTCCAGCTTGGACGAACTATGTAACTATGCTGTCAGAGTAAAGAAAAGAATAAAGCCGGTAACTGGCTTCTGTTAGAGGGACAGCGGTCCCCTAAATGCCCACCAGTGTCATCTATCAGTGCCCATCAGTCCTGCCCCATCAGAGCCCATCAGTCCTGCCCCATCAGAGCCCATCAGTGCTGCCCCATCAGAGCCCATCAGTCCTGCCCCATCAGAGCCCATCAGTCCTGCCCCATCAGAGCCCATCAGTCCTGCCCCATCAGAGCCCATCAGTCCTGCCCCATCAGAGCCCATCAGTCCTGCCCCATCAGAGCCCATCAGTGCTGCCCCATCAGAGCCCATCAGTCCTGCCCCATCAGTGCCCATCAGTCCTGCCCCATCAGAGCCCATCAGTCCTGCCCCATCAGAGCCCATCAGTGCCCATCAGTCCTGCCCCATCAGTGCCCAGCAGTCCTACCCCATCAGCGCACTTCACTGAAGGAGAAAAATTACCAGCTTGCAAAATTTTATAATAAAAATACAAAAAACATTTTGTTTTTCAAAATTTTCAGGTCTTTTTTTGTTTGTTTATTAAAAAAATAAAAACCCCAGTGGTGAATAAATACCACCAAAGGAAAGCTCCATTTGTGTGGAAAAAATGATAAAACTGTAATTTGGGTACAGCGTCACATGACCGCGTAATTGTCATTCAAAGTGTGACAGCGATGAAAGCTGAAACTTGGCCTGGGCAGGAAGGGGGTGAAAGTGCCCGGTAAGCAAGTGGTTAAAGTGGACCTTTAGTCAGAAAATTAAAGTGCAGCTCCAGTCTTTTTTTTTTTTTTTTTTTTTAGCACTCCCATGATAGTCGCAGCTTATTCCATGGAAATTGGCATAAGCTGCATATGTAATCGTTTATGTTCCTTGTAAATCCAATGTTACTCACTGTCCCCTCCCAATCCTGTAAGATTCCAGTGTGGGCATCTGAAGCCTGGTCGGACTTTCTTCTGGGATACAGTGCAACTGGCTACCCAGCATGCACCTCCCGATCTCATGCCGGTCAGTGTGAAGAAAGCGAGGCGCGGTGCGGAGGACTCCTGGAAAACGACATATATCCCAAGAGCCAATGTGAGGGAGCATATGACATACCTCGCTGCGGCAAGGTAATATGGAAGTGAAGCGCTTCAGGAAGCATAAAGCTAATTAAACTTTTGGGGAAAAAAAAAATGAAAAAATCCCAAACATTGATGACATAGCAGTAAGCAATGCCTGGGGCCAAAGTGAAAAAATAGGGTGGAGCTCCACTTTAAAAGGGGTTGTAAATCCTCGTGTTTTGTCACCTTAATGCACCCTATGCGTTAAGGCAGGGGTCTCAAACTGGCGGCCCTCCAGCTGTTGCGAAACTAGGGGGGCATCAGTCAGGTATGGTATATACCAGGGATATGCAATTAGCGGACCTCCAGCTGTTGCAGAACTACAAGTCCCATGAGGCATACCAAGGCTGACAGTTACAAGCATGACAGAGGCATGATGGGACTTGTAGTTTTGCAACAGCTGGAGGGCCGCCAGTTTGAGACCCCTGCATTAAGGTGAAAAAAACACCTGTCCGTGACCGGCACCCCCCCCCCCCCCCCGTTTTACTTACCTGAACCCTCGAACTTGTCCCGACGGGGACGCGGTGTCTCTCTAACCGGGGTTCTCGGCTCTTGATTGGATAGATTGATAGCAGCGCAGCCATTGGCTCCCGCAGCTGTCAATCAAATCCAATGACGCAAGCGCCGGGAGGCGGGGCCGAGTTCTGCATTCGGCCTCTATGGACACCGAATGCTGGACTCGGGAGCGCACCCGCAAGGTAACCCCCTCGGGGAAGCGCTTCTCCTAGGGCAGTGATGGCGAACCTTGGCACTTCAGATGTTTTGGAACTACATTTCCCATGATGCTCAACTACACTGCAGAGTGCATGAGCATCATGGGAAATGTAGTCCCAAAACATCTGGGGTGCCAAGGTTCACCATCACTGTCCTAGGGGGTTATCAGATGGGGGGGAGGGGGAGCCGCGAGAGCCGCCGAGGGACCCCAGAAGAGGATGTTCGGGGCAAAACGAGCTGCACAGTGGAGGTAAGTATAACACGTTTGGTTTTTTTTTTTTCTTTAAATTTACCTTTACAATCACTTTAAGTCCTGCTTGATCACTTCAGCCTGGCCCTTTTTGCAGGTATAGCTATGTAAATGATTAAAAATAAGTGCCTGTACAGTTTAAAACCCAGTAATACGCAGGATCATCCTGCTCTGCACATGCTCAGTTGCTTTTTATTCTCAGCACGGTGTCGAAATTAGTAGAGGCCAATCTGCCGACAGCCTATAAAGCAGGACTAGACCCATTTAGCAGCTTTAAATAATAGTTACATTCTCATATTTGCTTGCGTCTTCAACCAAACTATCAAACCATCAAATGGCCGGTGTCATAACTGATCACTTGTACAGCACCATGGCAGCTGCAGATCAAACAGATGGCTGAAAAAGGATAGGATAGTTCTGCTTTACCTGCTGCTCAAGGTTCTAGGCTTCAACAAAATGGCAGCCCCCAGCAAAAAAGGAACAGGAACAATGCTGGAGGCAATTTACAGCACAATAATTTTGGTAGCATTTTTATTAAAAAGGAGACGTCCAGCCTGAGCTTGTTTGGCTGTACTTCTCCCTATGGATCACAGGAGTGCAATTTGTTTTGAACTCCTGTGACCCGTCTTCAGCTGAGAGCTAACTGAAGTCACCGATGTCAGTTGTTGTAGAATTTCATATAGGCCAATGTATTTCATATTATTCATATTAATTTACATATGTTTTATTGATAAAATTATTATTAATATTAGTGTAGTAGTGGAAATATCATCAATATTATTATTAGTTCAATATTAAGAGAAGTTATTAATTTATAGGAGTTAATACAATAATATAGAATAGTTCATTGTAAGTTATTAAGTCAACTGCTTAGAAGAGAAACACTTTGACAGCATTCGAACTATAGTCTGATAAGATAACATTCCTTAAAGGTAATAAAATAAACGTTGTCAAGAATAAGTGATAAAACTTCTTACACGGGTGGTTTAAAAAGTAATTATGTGGAATATGGGAAAGTTATGTATATTAATTTAGTTTGACAGGGTCAAAAAGGTCAGTTTGTGTCCTCATTAAACTGTTAAAGTATATTGAATAAGAGAACACGGATGTGTATGTATACATTAATAATTAAACAATACTGAATAAAGCAGTTAGATTTTATATATATATATATATATATATATATATATATATATATATATATATATATATATATATACATATACACACACATATATATATATATATATATATATATATATATATATATATATATATATATATATACACGAGAGAGACACACACCTTTTTGTGAAACCAATATAGGAATACATACATATAGGATTGTAGAGTTATAAACAATAAAGGCATATAACACATAAAGTGGGGTTATTGCAAGTTCATGTAGTCTTATCAGGACAAGGAGGGTTTGATTTAACATGACTGGGTGCCATATTATCTCGATACAAGTATTTTAATGGGTAAAGCCATAGACAAAAACAGTCATAAATCATTTTAATAAACATGTAGGAATTCTGGGAATGAATAAGTTTGTCTGGTTGTATGACAAGCGTCAGATTTATGGTTAGTTACATTGATGTAGATCTTAGCAACCAATCATGTTGTACCTAATATGCTTGCATTGTAAAGAAACTGTATAAAATTAGACCTGCATCTTGTAATACTTTGAACATAAACTTGTATGTTCCCATCTGTTAATAAACCTGCATCACTGAGCTCCTGCCTGGTTCGATAAATTATTATTCTACTTCACAGTCCAGCCACTGTGTCATCCCGACCACATTCTTTGGAATCATATGTCCTTCCTCATTCTTTATAGGGCCAATATGATCTGACCTCCCTTTCTTACTATTTATAGACTTGGGATCTTTTTTACTCTCCTCTGCTTTGTGCCTTTCGTGTTCTTAGCCGCCCTGATGGCACCCTTACATTTCTTGCTGCATTCTTTGTAAAGATGGAATGCTGACGATGATCCCTCAGCCTTGTATTTTTTTGAAGGCCTTCTCCTTTGCTTTTATGTGCATTTTTTACGTTCAGGTTAAGCCACCAAGGACATTTATTAGCTCTTTGGGAAATGTATTTCCCATTGGGATGCACTGGCTAATACCCTTATTTAATATGCTCATAAAGCATACCCATTTTTCCTTAGTGTTCCTTGTTCCTAAGATTTTATCCTATTAAATATCTTTTAGCAAGGAGCGTAGTTTATGGAAGTTGGCTCTTTTGAAATTCAGTGTCTTTGTATTCCCTTTATGTTTCCTATTTGTGTGATTTATACTGAAACCAATTGACCTGTGATCGCTGTTTCCTAAATTGCCCCCTTTTTTCCACATCCGTGACCAGGTCTGTATTGTTAGTAATCAGTAGGTCTAGTAATGCCTTGTTTCTGGTTGGTGCGTTTACCATCTGACCCATGAAATTGTCCAGTAAGACATTTAGTAAATGGCGAGCCTTAGAAGAATGTGTGGTTCCTTCTGCCCAGTCTATGTCTGGATGATTAAAATCCCCCATTATGATACTTTCCGCCATTCCAAATTGTGACGGGAGGTCTGCCTCCCCCCTTTGGTTAGGGGGCCTATAGCATACTCCCAGTATTACTTTCCTCTTGGTTTCCTCCCTTTGGAGCTCTACCCATAAGTATTCCACCTCCTCCCCAGCTCCCTTATTGATGTCATCTCTCAGATTCACTTGTACATCATTTTTGATATACAGGCATACCCCTCCCCCTTTTTACCCTCTCTATCCCTGTGATATAGGGAATACCCTTGAATAGTTGCCAGACAATCATGAGAGTCTCTGAAACTCCCACAAAATCTAAATCCTCCTCATACAATAGCAGCTCTAGTTCTCCCATTTGTTTGCCAGACTCCTGGCATTAGTGAAGAAGCCACAAAGTTTTGTCCGGACGCATACTATCTCCTTATTGGGTGCTCTGGGGTTGCAAATAGGACTTTGTTACTATACTTACCTCGGGTTTAAGTGCTTTAGTCAACCTATCACTTATGCCCCCCAATACTACCCTCTGGAATTTGTTGCACGCTGGCTATCTCTACATCTGAACCCTCCCCTCCATCGCCTAGTTTAAAAGCCCCTCTAACTTTTCAGCCATCTTCACCCCCAGCAGATCTGCACCCTCCTCATTTAGGTGCAGTCCGTCCCCCTTCTATGGAGCTGGTGACCGACTGGGAAGTCGGCCCAGTTCTCCAGGAACCCAAACCCCTCCTTACTACACCAGCTGCCCAGCCACTTGTTTACTTCCCTAATCTCCCTCTGCCTTTCTGGTGTGGCTCGAGGTACCGGTGGTATTTCTGGAGAACACTACCTTGGAGGTCCTTTTCCTCAATTTGGCTCCTAAGTCCCTAAAATCGTTTTTTTAGGACACTCCATCTGCCTCTAAAATTTGTCATTGGTGTCAACGTGCACCAAGACAGCCGGATCTTCCCCAGCCCCTCCCAGTAATCTGTCTTCGAAAAAATTGTGACAAAAAAATTACAACTTCAAAAAAAAAAAAAAAACTCGCCATGCCTCTTACTAAATACCTCAGACTGTCTACTTTCCAAAAAATGGGTCATTTGAGGGATATTTGTACTGTCCTGGCGGTTTTCGGGCCTCAAGAAATGAGATCGTCCGTCAGTACATCAGGATCGATCAATTTTTAGATACTGTACAGTATATCCCATAGTTTGTGGATTCCATAACTTTCCTACAGACTAAATAATATACACTGATTTGGGTTATTTGCACCAAACAAATGTATCAGAATATGTTTTGGCCTAAAATGTATTAGGAAGATTAGTTATTTGCAAAAATGTATATGAGAAACAAAGAAAAACTTGTTTTTTGCTATTTTTTTATTTTCATTTATTCAGCAAAAAAATAAAAAACCCAGCGGTGATTTAACCCACTTCCAGACTGCCGCACGCCGATATACGTCCTAACTTTGAAGAAAGATATCTTTGTTATGGTAGCAGCTAGCTACCATAACCCTGGTATCCTCTTCTTCAGCTGGTGATCTGCTTTCTGATAATAGTGGTCTCTGCGGCGGATTCGCCGCGAGATCTCTACCGGATCACTTACCAGAGCCATCGATAGCAGCGGAGGCGATCGGATGCTTATCATTCCTGGGTTATGGAGACGAGTGAGGAGAAGATGGCCCCCACCCGTCTCTATATCATTGCAGGGCGGAAGCGACGTCAAAAAACTTCACTTCCGCCCATAGCTCTTAAAAGGACCATTTTTTTTTTTCAAATGACAACATTTTTTACAATTTTTTATTTGTATTGTATTTTAGTGTAAATATGAGAAGTGAGGTCTTTTTGACCCCCAGATCTCATATTTAAGAGGTCCTGTCATGCTTTTTTTGTATTACACGGGATGTTTACATTCCTTGTAATAGGAATAAAAGTAACAATTTCATTTTTTTTTTTAAAAAAGAACAGTGTAAAAATTAAAAATAAGGTAAAATAAATAAGAAAAAAAAATTGAACGGTGTTCAAACCACACATGTTGAGGTATCCCCGTGATCGGTAGAGCGAGAGCAATAATTCTAGCCCTAAACCTCCTCTATAACTCAAAACATGCAACCTGTAGAAATTTTTTTAATGCCGCCTATGGAGATTTTTAAGGGTAAAAGTTTGTCGCCATTCCACGAGCGGGGCGCAATTTTGAAGAGTGACGTGTTGGGTATTAATTTACTCGGCGTAATATTATCTTTCACACTTAAAAAAAAAAAGTTGGGCTAACTTTACTGTTGTCTTATTTTTTAATTTTAAAAAAGTTTATTTTTTCCCCAAAAAAGTGCGCTTGTAAGAGCGCTGCGCAAATACGGTGTGACAGAAAGTATTGCAACGACCACCATTTTATTTTCTAGGGTGTTAGAAAAAAAAAAAAATGTATGATGTTTGGGGGTTCTAAGTAATTTTCTAGCCAAAAAAAAAAAAAAGTTTTTAATTTGTAAAACAACAAACCTCAGAAAGAGGCCCGGTCCTTAAGTGGTTAATACCACTAAAAGAAAACTCTATTTGTGTGAAAAAAAAAAAAAAAAAATCATAAAAAAAAGTTACTTGTGTACAGTGTTGCATGACCGCGCAATTGTCAAAGTGTGACAGCGCTGAAATCTGAAAATTGGCCTGGGCAGGAAGGGGGTGACAGTGGCCGGTATTGAAGTGGGTAGAAGGTATATGGAAGGAGATGGTTGTACAAATAGCAGAGCGGGCATTGCACAGCCTTCCTCCTCTACTCTGATGGACCTGAGCAGACGTAAGGCGGACATTACCTGGCGTGATCCAGAGACGAGAGGAACCCTCCGTGGCTCCAGGGGTAGCTGGGGGCGTGTAATTCTAGGTCAGAAGCTTTAACGGACCTGTGGAGTGCCAATGCCAATCCGGCTCCCCCAGCCAGAACTACGCCCAGCGTGGAGAGAGCCGTCCTCCGACCCCGGGACATGGAGCTGAACGACATGTTGGCCTGGAACAAAAAAAATTTTTTTTTTTAAATTGAGCAAACCAGAAATCCTCTACATTCACAGAGACGTATCAAATCAAATCAATCCACCAGAATAAAAAGGAGGCAGCTACCTGGGTATCCCTGTGTACACTCACTTTCCCGATTATCAGCAATTACAGTGGTTGTAAACCCTTCCATATCCCCCAGTGAAGTGACCGGCCTCAGGTGATACACAGAGATGAAACAAATCCTCCTACATAAACGTGTACCTGTTTATCTGCAGTCTTCTATTCTCTACAGCCAAAATGCTGAATTTATACAGCTTGTCTGAGCTTTCAGAAAACAGGGAGCATAGAGCTGGAGTTACTCTGCAGAGATGTGCGAGAGCAGGGAAGGCAAAAGAAGGCAAGGCAAAAGAAGGCAAGGCAAAAGAAGGCAAGGCAAAAGAAGGCAAGGCAAAAGAAGGCAAGGCAAAAGAAGGCAAGGCAAAAGAAGGCAAGGCAAAAGAAGGCAAGGCAAAAGAAGGCAAGGCAAAAGAAGGCAAGGCAAAAGAAGGCAAGGCAAAAGAAGGGAAGGCAAAAGAAGGGAAGGCAAAAGAAGGGAAGGCAAAAGAAGGGAAGGGACGGGAAAAGAAGGGAAGGGAAGAGAAAAGGGAAGGGAAGGGAAGAGAAAAGGGAAGGGAAGGGAAGAGAAAAGAAGGGAAGGGAAGAGAAAAGAAGGGAAGGGAAGAGAAAAGAAGGGAAGGGAAGAGAAAAGAAGGGAAGGGAAGAGAAAAGAAGGGAAGGGAAGAGAAAAGAAGGGAAGGGAAAAGAAGGGAAGGGAAGAGAAAAGAAGGGAAGGGAAGAGAAAAGAAGGGAAGAGAAAGTAAGGGTAAAGAAGGGAAAAGAAAAGAAGGGAAGGGAAAAGAAAAGAAGGGTAAAGAAGGGAAAAGAAAAGAAGGGAAGGGAAAAGAAAAGAAGGGAAGGGAAAAGAAAAGAAGGGTAGGCAAGGGAAAAGAAGGGTAGGCAAGGGAAAAGAAGGGTAGGCAAGGGAAAAGAAGGGTAGGCAAGGGAAAAGAAGGGTAGGCAAGGGAAAAGAAGGGTAGGCAAGGGAAAAGAAGGGTAGGCAAGGGAAAAGAAGGGTAGGCAAGGGAAAAGAAGGGTAGGCAAGGGAAAAGAAGGGTAGGCAAGGGAAAAGAAGGGTAGGCAAGGGAAAAGAAGGGTAGGCAAGGGAAAAGAAGGGTAGGCAAGGCAAGGGACCCCCACACTTTTTTACATAGAAGCAGGCTGTCACCATTTATCACTTGGTGTCATGAAAACTTGTCAGAAGTGATTCATGCTGACAGCAGAGGAAGGAGGAAGCAGACAGAAATGACACTTAGTTCTCTGGACTGAGACAAGTACACACTATAGAGAGATATGCTTTGTTCACATTTCATGTCTGAGGTTTACAACTACTATAAAGATGCTGCCCTTACTTTACTCTTATGGAGGGGGGGGGGGTTGTTGTCTGGGAGGTGTGAGGAGTACTGCACCCCACAACTGACGTCGACTCCAAGAGTCAGCCAATGGCTGCATGGGAGCCGACCATCTCGGCATGACATCACCAGAACCTTTCACCTGGTATTCGGACGAGGACACAAAATATTCTATTTTCCCATCACAGTCCCATCAACATTTTTATATAAAACCCGTTTTTATACTATTTCTTATTTTCCTGGTGCCTCCATGGCATCCTACACATGCCAAGTGTGTATGCTGCCAGGGATAGGTACCAGGAAAGGAAATTTCCGGGAAGGTAAGTATTCAATTTCCGTTTTACATCCCGTGATGTCATCACTGGGTCTTGCCTCCTCTATGCAATGCATGACTGGTGGGAGGGGCCTGTACACAACTTCCTGAAAAGATCACAGCCCCCGACCTCTCTCCAGATACCTCAGTCCTGAGTTACACAGTGGGAGGAGTTATGCAAATATCAAGGAGGCGGAGACCCGGGCTTCATAATGGTCATGTCCCAGGGGGAACCCCTGAATATCTAACCCGTCGTGTCGTTTCATGTTGGAGGGGGTCACCAGTTCATTCTGCAGAGTAGCACAGACAGTCCATGCTTCAGAAGCAGTCTGGTTATCCAAGCTCTCAGCATATATAATGAGGGGGGAGGGGTCACCACCTCACTCCTTACTCTGCCACCTCCTGGAGCAACACAGACAGCCTACGTTGCAGAGGAAAGGCCTCACTCAGAATGCTTCACCCCCCCCAGTGGAGGGACTACAGGCCTCAGCCCCCAAATTACTCTCCTCTGGTGTAGCACAGACAGTCTATATTTCAGAAGCAGTGTCTGGTTATCTAACCTGTTGTGTCATCCAAATATAAAAAGGGGGGGGGGGACCACCTTATTCCTTACACTGCCACTTCCTGGAGCAACACAGACAGTCTACGTTGCAGAGGTAAGGCCAGAAGACAGAACAAAAAAAAATCCACAACAAAGCATTTCAAAAAAGTTATAAATTGATTTTCATTTTAATGAGTGTTATAAGTATTTGATCCCCTATCAATCAGCGAGATTTCTGTCTCCCAGGTGCCCTCTATACAGGTAATGAGCTGAGATTAGGAGCACTCTCTTAAAGGGAGTGCTCCTCCTAATCTCAGCTTGTTACCTGTATAAAAGACACCTGTCCACAGAAGCAATCAGATTCCAATCTCTTCACCATGGCCAACACCAAAGATCTGTCCAAGGATGTCGGGGACAAGATTGTAGACCTACACAAGGCTGGAATGGGCTACAAGACCATCGCCAAGCAGCTTGGTGAGATGGTGACAACAGTTGGTGCGATTATTCGCAAATGGAAGAAACACAAAACTGTCAGTCTCCCTCGGTCTGGGGCTCCATGGAAGTTCTCACCTCGTGGAGTTTCAATGATGATGAGAACGGTGAGGAATCAGCCCAGAACTACACAGGAGAATCTTGTCAATGATCTCAGCTGGGACCATAGTCACCAAGAAAACAATTGGTACCACACTACACCGTGAAGGACTGAAATCCTGCAGAGCCCACAAGGTCCCCCTGCTCAGGAAAGCATCTGAATGATTCAGAGGAGAACTGGGTGAAAGTGTTGTGGTCAGATGAGACCAAAATCAAGCTCTTTGGCATCAACTCAACTCGCCATGTTTGGAGGAGGAGGAACGCTGCCTATGACCCCAAGAACACCATCCCCACCTTCAAACATGGAGGTGGAAACATTATGCTTTGGGGTGTTTTTCTGCTAAAGGGACAGGACAACTTCACAGCAAAAAAAAAAAAAAGACAATGGACGGGGCCATGTACCATCAAATCTTGGGCGAGAACCTCCTTCCCTCAGCCAGGGCATTGAAAATGGGTCATGTATGGGTATTCCAGCATGACAATGACCCAAGATACACAGCCAAGGCAACAAAGGAGTGACTCAAGAAGAAGCACATTAAGGTCCTGGAGTGGCCTAGCCAGTCTCCAGACCTTAATCCCATAGAAAATATATGGAGGGAGCTGAATGTTTGAGCTACCAAAACGTCAGCCTGGAAACCTTAATGACTTGGAGAGGATCTGCCAAGAGGACAAAATCCCTCCTGAGATGTGTGCAAACCTGGAGGCCAACTCCAAGAAACGTCTGACCTCTGTGATTGCCAACAAGGGTTTCTCCACCAACTACTAAGTCATGTTTTGTGGAGGGGTCAAAATACTTATTTCACTCATTAAAATGCAAATCAATTTATAACTTTTTTGAAATGCGTTTTTCTGGATATTTTTGTTGTTATTCTGTCTCTCACTGTTATAATAAACCGACCAATAAAATTATAGAAGGATCATTTCTTTGTCAGTGGGCAAACGTACAGAATTAGCAAGGGATCAAATACTTTTCTCTTTGTATACACATTATTTGAGAGAGAGAGAGAGACAGAGAGAGAGAGGACAGAGAGAGAGAGAGAGAGAGGACAGAGAGAGGGGACAGAGAGAGAGAGAGAGAGGGGACAGAGAGAGAGAGAGAGAGAGGGGACAGAGAGAGAGAGATATAGGGAGAGACAGAGAGAGAGAGAGAGACACAGAGAGAGAGAGAGAGACACAGAGAGAGAGAGAGAGATAGAGAGAGAGAGAGAGAGATAGAGAGAGAGAGAGAGAGAGAGAGATATAGGGAGAGATATAGGGAGAGAGAGAGAGAGAGAGAGAGAGATAGAGAGAGAGAGGACAGAGAGAGAGAGGGGACAGAGAGAGAGAGAGAGAGAGAGGGGACAGAGAGAGAGAGAGAGAGAGGGGACAGAGAGAGAGAGAGAGAGAGGGGACAGAGAGAGAGAGAGAGAGAGGGGACAGAGAGAGAGAGAGAGAGAGGGGACAGAGAGAGAGAGAGGGGACAGAGAGAGAGAGAGGGGACAGAGAGAGAGAGATATAGGGAGAGAGAGACAGAGAGACAGAGACAGAGACAGAGACAGAGACAGAGACAGAGAGAGAGAGAGAGAGAGAGAGAGAGAGAGAGAGAGAGAGAGAGAGAGAGATAGGGAGAGAGAGAGAGATATAGGGAGAGAGAGAGAGATATAGGGAGAGAGAGAGAGATATAGGGAGAGAGAGAGAGATATAGGGAGAGAGAGAGAGATATAGGGAGAGAGAGAGAGATATAGGGAGAGAGAGAGATATAGGGAGAGAGAGAGATATAGGGAGAGAGAGAGATATAGGGAGAGAGAGAGATATAGGGAGAGAGAGAGAGATAGGGAGAGAGAGAGATATAGGGAGAGAGAGAGAGATAGGGAGAGAGAGAGATATAGGGAGAGAGAGAGAGATATAGGGAGAGAGAGAGAGATATAGGGAGAGAGAGAGATATATAGGGAGAGAGAGAGATATATAGGGAGAGAGAGAGATATAGGGAGAGAGAGAGATATAGGGAGAGAGAGAGATATAGGGAGAGAGAGAGATATAGGGAGAGAGAGAGAGATAGGGAGAGAGAGAGAGATAGAGAGAGAGAGAGAGATATAGGGAGAGAGAGAGATATAGGGAGAGAGAGAGAGATAGAGAGAGAGAGAGAGAGAGATATAGGGAGAGAGAGAGAGAGATAGAGAGAGAGAGAGATAGAGAGAGAGAGAGATATAGGGAGAGAGAGAGAGATATAGGGAGAGAGAGAGAGATAGAGAGAGAGAGAGAGATCGAGAGAGAGAGATAGAGAGAGAGATAGAGAGAGAGAGATAGAGAGAGAGAGATAGAGAGAGATATAGATTAATAGAGATCTCAGAGGAAGGGGTCACCAGACCTCAGTACTAGCTCTACCCTACTCCAGTGCAGCACAGACAGTCCATATTGCAGGATCTCTTACTTATAGATCATCATTCAGGGCGGAGAAGTCACCGTACAGGCGACATGTCCCGGTGCAGCACAGACAGTCCATACTGCAGGCAGGAGGCGCTGAATGGAGATCTTGCAGGAGTCTCCATGTCTCAGTCCTCATATTGCCCTGTCCCAGTGCAGCACAGACAGTCCATACTGCAGGAGACTCTGCTCATCTAAGCTGTTGTGTGATTACATTGCATCATTCAGAAGGGAGGAGCCGTGTGCAGGTGACAGAGAGCTCAGTCCTACTACTGCCACATCCTGATGCAGCACAAACAGTCCATGCTGCAGGAGACCCTGCTTATCTAAGCTGTTGTGTAATTACATTGTGTCATTGAGGGTGGAGGAGCCGCATACAGGCGACGGATGTCACTAGGCAATCCTATGAGGCAGCACAGACAGTCCATGTTTCAGGAGTCGTCTGGTTATCTAACCTGTTGTGTAATCCTAGGTGTCCCCCATCTACAGTATCTCACAAAAGTGAGTACACCCCTCAGTCACATTTTTGTAAATCTTTTCTTCTATCTTTTCATGTGACAACACTGAAGAAATGACACTTGTCTACAATATAAAGTAGTGAGTGTACAGCTTGTATAACAGTGTAAATTTGCTGTCCCCTCAAAATAACTCAACACACAGCCATTAATGTCTAAACCGCTGGCAACTAAAGTCAGTACACCCCTAAGTGAAAATGTCCAAAATGGGCCCAAAGTGTCAATATTTTGTGTGGCCACCATTATTTTCCAGCACTGCCTTAACCCTCTTGGGCATGGAGGTCACCAGAGCTTCACAGGTTGTCACTGGAGTCCTCTTCCACTCCTAAGTGAAAATGTCCAAATTGGGCCCAATTAGCCATTTTCCCTCCCCCGGTGTCATGTGACTCGTTAAGTGTTACAAGGTCTCCGAAGAGAGGGGATCATTGCTCTGCACATCTAGAGAGGGACATTTCTGCTCATTCTTCTTTGAAGAATATCTCAAGCTCTGTCAGATTGGATGGAGAGCGTCTGTGAACAGCAATTGTCAAGTCTTGCCACAGATTCTCAATGTGATTTAGGTCTGGACTGTGACTGGGCCATTCTAACACATGAATATGCTTTGATCTGAACCATTCCATTGTAGCTCTGGTTGGATGTTTCGGGTCGTTGTCCTGCTGGAAGGTGAACCTCCGCCCCAGTCTCAAGTCTTTTGCAGACTCTAACAGGTTTTCTTCTAAGATTGTCCTGTATTTGGCTCCATCCATCTTCCCATCAACTCTGACCAGCTTCCCTGTCCCTGCTGAAGAAAAGCATCCCCACCACATGATGCTGCCACCACCATGTTTCACGGTGGGGATGGGGTGTTCAGAGTTATGTGCAGTGTTAGTTTTCTGCCACACATAGCATTTTGCTTTTAGGCCAAAAAGTTCCTTTGGTCTCATCTGACCACTTTTGTGAGATACTGTGTGTATATATTATATATATGACAAAGGGGTCACCAGTCTTCAGTAATAGCTCACCCTCTTCTGGTGCAGCACAGACAGTCCATGTTGCAGGTATTAAGAAGTATAGATGGTGGAGGGTGGTCACCATGACTACTCAGATATGGTGCAGCACAGACAGGCCACGTTGCAGGTATCCAGAAGTATAGAGGTCGGAATGACTCTACCCTCTTCTGGTGCAGCACAGACAGTCTAAGTTGCAGGAGAAGGTGGTGTTGTATAATCTCAAGGTGTCCCCGTGTCACATGTATGTATATATAGATGACAAAGGGGGGGGGGGGGGGGTCAGCAGTCCTCAGTAATAGCTCCGCCCTCTTCTGGTGCAGAACAGACAGTCCATGTTGCAGGCAGAGGTCCTGACTCGGGATGTTGAACTCTCTAATGTCGAGATGTTCCAGGGGGTCTCATATTACTCTGCTCTGGTGCAGAACAGACAGTCCATGTTGCAGGAGGAGTCTGATGGGTTCTCTACCTGTGGCAGAACTACGAGTCCCATGAGGCATTGCAAGGCTGACAGTTACAAGCGTGACTCCTCCCACAGGCAGAGGAACGATGGGACTTCTGCAACAGCTGGAGGGCCGCAGGTTAAGCCCCCATGATTGTAGCTTGTTATATACAATCAGGGGGTCCCCCATGTACAGATATTTGGGGGGGGGGGGGGGGGTCACCCTGGTTCAGTTCAATATACCCCTCTACTCTGGTGTAGCACAGACAGTCCATGTTGCAGGAGGAGGAGTCTGGTTGTGTAATGTCAGGGTGTCCCCATGTATACAAATTACAGGGGGGAGGGGGGGGGGGTCACCAGTCCTCAGCACAGACAGTCCACATTGCAGGAGAAAGATTCTTGTTATATAACCTGTTGTATAATCTCAGGGGTCCCCATGTATAGAAATAACAGAGGGGGAGTCACCAGTCCTCAGCACAGACAGTCCATATTGCAGGAGAAGTCTAATGATCTCATACAGTCAGGGGGTCCCCATCTACAGATATGGGGGTCACCCGGGTTCAGTACAATTACTATTTGCTCTGGTGTAGCACAGACAGTCCATTCTGCAGGGGGAGGAGTTCAGTTATGTAATCTCAGGGGGTCCCCGTGTACAGATATGGGGGTCACCCTGGTTCATAATTACTCCTCTACCCTTCTGAGGCACAGACAGTCCATGTTGCAGGAGGAGGAGTCTGGTTGTGTAATGTCGGGGTGTCCCCATGTATAGAAATTACAGAGGAGGTGTCACCAGTCCTCAGCACAGACAGTCCATATTGCAGGAGAAGTCTAATGATCTCATACAGTCAGGGGTCCCCATCTACAGATATGGGGGTCACCCTGGTTCAGTACGATTACTATTTGCTCTGGTGCAGCACAGACAGTCCATACTGCAGGGGGAGGAGTCTGGTTGTGTGATCTCAGGGTGTCCCCGTGTATGTAAATAACAGAGGGGGGTCACCAGTCCTCAGCACAGACAGTCCATATTGCGGAAGTCTAATGATCTCACTGTTACATCCAGTCAGGGGGTCCCCATGTACAAATATTGGGGGGGAGGGGTCACCCTGGTTCACTACAATTACTCCTCCACTCTTCTGCAGCACAGACAGTCCACATTGCAGCGGGAGTCATCTGGTTATCTGACCTGTTGTGTAATCTCAGGGGGTCCCCATGTATAGATATGAGGGGGGGGGGGGTCAGTTCAATATACCCCTCTACTCTGGTGCAGCACAGACAGTCCACATTGCAGCGGGAGTCATCTGGTTATATAACCTGTTGTGTAATCTCAGGGGGTCCCCATGTATAGAAATAACAGGGAGGGGGTCACCAGTCCTCAGCACACACAGTCCATGTTGCAGGGGGAGGAGTCTGGTTGTGTGATCTCAGGGTGTCCCCATGTATAGAAATAACAAAGGGGGGTCACCAGTCCTCAGGACAGACAGTCCATACTGCAGGAGGAAGGTTCTGGTTATGTAATCTCCGGGTGTCCCCATGTCTAGAAATCACAGTGGGGGGTCACCCGGTCTACACACAGGAGATGTCCGGCCTGTCTCCCGGGTGACCTTCACTCCTCTCCCGGCCTCCCTCCTCCCCCACACCGGCCGCTCCTCCCTCCATCACCGGCGCCCCACCCCCCCTTCGCCCCCACCTCCGGTCACCTGTGGCGGCTGTGGCCAGACCGGCCTCCCCCCGAGGAGTTGTCCCGCCCGCAGCGACCTCCGGAGCACCAGGCACGCCGCCGCCATCTTTCCTGAACGGAAGTGTCAGGCCTTCCCTCACCGGCTAAACACGTCACTTCCCGCCGCCATCTTCCTCCTCCACGCGGCTTGGTGTGGGCTGGGGCATAGTGGGAGTTCCTGAGGCCTGAGTGATGGGTGGACCAATATGGCGGCGCCCTAATGAGTAACGCCCCCACAACTTTTGCGCATGCGCCGTGCGCTCAGGGTCAGTTATTCAATGACAAAAAGTCTCATAGAACATCGGTGACAAAGAGGACCTTTCTGATTGTGTAATGTTATATAAACTCCTCTGTATAATGATATATATACTCCTCTGTATAATGTTATATATACTCCGCTGTATAATATTATATATACTCTTCTGTATAATATTATATATATATATATATATATATATATATATATATATATATATATACACACTCCTCTGTATAATGATATATATACTCCTCTGTATAATGATGTATACACTTCCTAACCCTTCCGCCACCGGAGGTGATTTAGTGCACAATGTACATTTTAGGCCTGAAGGTTGATGAAACCCCCAAAAGTATTCTATATTTCATGAAGGCCGACACCCCAGAGAATAAAATAGTGGTTGTTATATTTTTTTTTTATGTCATTTGATTTCAGCAAAAAACTTTATTAAATAAGAAATATAAAAAATAAAATAAAAAAATATCTTTTTTTTTTTTTTTTTTTAATACATATATATTTATGTAGCACCCTGGTGTTTAGGCAGGGTTGGTAGTAAATTTAGTTTTGCCAGGTGGTAGTTACCCTGGTTAATTGTTAGAAGATCCACTGATTCCTCTCTAGTTCTGGACTTGCTGCACCTTCCCTCTTCTGTCACTAGGTGGCGCTATGCTGGTGATCTTGGATATACAGGGGCTCAGCCAGGTCAGGTTATGAATGGATGGGGTGTCTCAGCCAACTGGCGGGGGTTTCTTTAAGCCCCTTGGCCTGCTGGGAGAACCTACTTATTTGGGTGGAGTCAGGTGATCGGGGTTTCTGTGCCACCTGGACGGCTGTCTGGGTGGACATGTGTTATGATGCCCCGGGCTGCTAGGCTGGAAGCCTGAGGCCTGTCCCGGGGACACCTGGCTGCTGGGCTGTCTGACGGCCTATTCAGAAGCAGCGTAGGGTTGGGACTTCAGGATTGGAGTCCAACCGAGAGGGAAGCTTCAGCTGGCCGGGGAACCAGTCCTGGTCGGAGGTAGAGGGGAAGCTGTCGCCACTAAGGGACCATCCACCTTGTTACCGGAGACCACAGTGAGTAAGATGAGGCCAGTACCAGAGCAGACTTCCCACCAGCCGGGGAGGATGAAGAAGTGGGAAGACTTCAGTGAGTGCCAAACCAGGGACTCAGCGGGTCAGTGGGGGTGACGCCTGAGGAAGATACTGAGAACAGTGGAAGAGCTCAGGGGATCCAGTGGCAATTGGGTCTGAGAGTCTAATGAGAGATCGGGAGCTCAGTGAGTGAAGATCTACAGTGAGAGATTGTAGAGTGTGAGGTGAAGATTTGTTGCCATAGGAGACAGCGGTCCTACCTATACAGAAGTGGTGTCCAGCTGGAGGCCTTCCATTGTATAGCTGTCTACCTATAGAAGTCTAGGAGTTTGCCAATTATCATTGCACCTACTTGAGGGTGTCCTGGCCCTAACCCTCTCTCCCACAGTTCTTGTTCAAGAGACAATAAATCTCTTTGCATTCAAAAAGTGTCTGGCACCCACCACTTCATCTTGCATTACACCCACCATGCCTGGTAACCCACTCTACACTGAAGGATGTCAGCTCTCCCTCTCAGCCTTTAGAGGTCCGGGGACTTTGTATTACCTACATTTTTTGGTAAGATATAAAAGATGAGGCTGTGTCGAATAAATAGATACCCAACATGAGACACGTGCAGAACAAAAAAATTTGTTTCGATTTGATTCGGCATTTACATAAATTCATTCAATTTGTTTAATTTGTTTTCGGAATTAGTTTCTTATGCTCGATTCGATTCAAATTTTCAGAATTCAGTCACATTCAGATCAATTCGAATTCCATTCAAAATCGGATTTATTCTATTCAAATTTTGAAAGATGGTTATATTCTTTCTATTCCATTCTATTCTATTCTTTTATTTTCTGTTCTATTCTTTTCTGTTCGAGTTTATTCTGTTCGAAATTTGAATTTCGGAAGATGGAAGATGGTTGTATTCTTTCTGTTTTATTCTAGTCTATTGTTTTTTCTATTCTATTCAAATTCAAATGTATTCCATTCGAATTTTGGAAAATGGTTATATTCTTTCTATTCTATTCTTTTCTATTCTATTCAAATTTGCATTTATTCTATTCAAAACTTGAATTTCGGAAAAAGGTTATATTCTTTCTATTTTATTCTATTCGAGTTTGAATTTATTTTATTCAAAATTTGAATTTCGGAAGATGGTTGTATTATTTCTGTTCTATTCTAGTCTATTGTTTGTTCTATTCTATTCTTTTCTATTCTATTCTATTCGAATTCAAATGTATTCCATTAGAGTTTTGGGAAATGGTTATATTCTTTCTATTATTTTGTTTTTTAATTATATTTAATTATATTCTATTCTTTTCTATTCTATTCAGATTTGAATTTATTCTATTGAAAACTTGAATTTCAGAAAAAAGGTTATATTCCTTCTATTTTATCCTATTTTAGTCTTTTATACTCTATTTGAGTTTGAATTTATTTTATTCCAAAATTTGAATTTCGGAAGATGGTTATATTCTTTCTGTTCTATTGTTTTCTATTGTTTTTTTCTATTCTATTCTATTATTTTCTATTCTATTCTTTTATTTCCTAAACCATTCAAATTTATTCCATTTTCATTTATTCCATTAGAATTTGTGCCAACCAGTGCCACCTCATCAGTGCCCAGCAGTGCTGCCTATTAGTGCCCATCTTGAATTGCCGGGGGCCCGCGTCCCCCCCAGGCCCCTGGGGTCCTCGACGCGTCCCCCTCCATCCCAGCCCCCCCACTAAAATTGGGGGGGGGGGGGAGCGCGAGACAGAGGCGAGCACACAGTAACACCCGCTGTCCTCTGATTGCAAGATATAGTAATGCACAGGGGCTTGAACTAGATATAGTGAACCGGGACAACCTGTCTCTGGAAAAACATATAAAACAACATTCGTTGAGACGTCACATGGGTATGCATATGTTTATGTTTACTTCCCGCCAGGCATAAAACACTATACAAAAGGCGGGCTACCGCTCAACAGCAATCCCACCCCCACCTCCCCCCATCATGAGCAATAGCTGTATAACTATATGGCGCTAAGGTTCCACAAAAAGAGATAAGGAACAAAGAGCAGAGAACGGGGGGGGCCCGTCCCCATTCAGTGCATACAGGGAGCCGCCCCCCCCCCCCATCCCCCAAGCAGGAAACATCAATCGCCACCTGGGACCCACAGGGAGGGGGTAAAAGTCCCCCCACACCCCACTGGGTCCCGACGTAATCACAGACGACCCCGCCCACCCATGTCCCAAGCAACATCTTATCCAAACAAATTAACTGCTACTCCAGGATGGCTTGCTTATCCGGTGGAGCATGTAAGACGGGAGAAGAGGGCATCTGTATATGGCTTGTTTTCCAGTAGTGTATAGCCAGTTCCCCAGGAAATGCTGAGTTTCCAAAAAACAAGGGGGGAGGGGAACCACAAGTGCATGTTAGAGTAGAAGTGATGTTAGACAGGGGTACATGGCTTGCCAGGAGAATGCCCAGTTCCAGCAGTGTCGGCGGATAAGTGGGTCCAGGATCAACAGAACAGCATAACAAGCTCTCATCCCCTGGGGGAAGGGGAGGGGGTGGCATACCAGGGATCAAAATCAGCAAAGTCCACCGGTGGATGGGGGGGTAAACAGCACAGAGCCGAGCCCTTTAATTCCAGGTGATGTAGTAAAAAATGACCACTGAAAAATCCCAGAGGGGTTTGAAGGAATTGGAACATTCAGAATGCCCTGTTGAGGAGGAACCTCAGTCGGGGTTAGTCAATGGTTCGTACAGTCCAGAGGGAACAGGGGGGGTCAAATTAAGACTCACCTGTACCATCTGGCGTTGGCGCCCGGGACCTCCGTCTTTGCCTCTGCGGTCTGGGCTGGGATGTCGCCGGGCTAGAGCCTCCGACCGGCTGCGGAAGGAACAGCAGCCAGTTCTGTACCTGGATGGGAGCCGTTTCCAGGAATGTGAAAAGGGCCGGCAGATCCCTTGAAGACGGAGAGCGGGTATCCCCAATGATAGGTAACCGCATGTTGACGGGCTAATTCCAAGACGGGGCGAAGCATGGCACATCTTTGTAAGGTGGCCCTGGAGTCATCCGGCAGAATAGCGCCCCATTGAATTCCACCTCACCGGCCTCCCAAGCTCTGCGGAGTATGCTTTCCTTATGGGAGTAGTGGTGGAGTCGGCAAATAACGTCCCGCGGCCTGTTAGGGTCTGCGGAACGCGGGCCCAGGGCCCTGTAGATCTGGTCAAACTCCAGCCTCGGGGGGAGTGCATTACCCAGGAGTCTATGGAAGATAGCCGCAGCTGTGGCAGCCACGTTCTCGGTTCCCGTCGCTTCCGGCAGACCCCGTAGGCGCAGATTATTGCGCCTACTTCTATCCTCCATATCTTCCATATGTAGTTGCAGTGTCGTCGCAGCATCGACATGGGCGTCCTGCAGGTGTTCTAGTGTGGATACCCGCCGCTCTAGTTCTGACTCCGGGGTCTCACAGTCTCGTGGACAGGGATCGCATCTCTCCCTTTACATCTTGTATGACCCTGCGGTGCTGTGCCTCCAGGCGGCCGATGAGGGACTCGATGTCGGCCTTGGTTGGAAGGGCCTGTATAAGTGCCCGCAGCTCCGCATCCACCCCCACACCATGGGATCGGGATAGAGATGTCTGTGATCCTGACTGTAGAGCAGCGGGGGCGTCCGAATAGGAGTCGGACTCCAAATATGAAGCAGGGGATGCAGGCCGATTATCAGGGCCCTGGGCCTCGTGTGTCTCAACACGCAGTTCCGCCATCCTGGAAGCAGGGGAGGCTAGCTGGGAGCATGTGAGGTATTGTTCTATAACTCCCCAGGTCTTACCAGGTTTTGCAGCTTTTGATCTTCCTTATCTTCCTTTGGTCTTCCATTTCATGAATTTTGCAAGACTCGGACTATACGCGTTTCTAAGGAGATGTTCATTTAGAGCTTGAGATTTAGAATGATTTATTTGTAAACCAGAGACAGAAGTAAAGTGACGTAGCATTAGGTGCAGATTGAGCATTGAGGTAACTGGGGAAGAGAGGCGCATCAGTATGTCGCCCGCAAACAGCGCACATTTTGTGTTCACGATCCCCACAATAGACCCCCTGTATATCCTGGCTCTCTGGGATTTTGAGTCGTTCTCCATGATTTCCAATGACAACCATTCATATC
Organism: Aquarana catesbeiana; assembly: GCF_042186555.1. Taxonomy (NCBI): domain Eukaryota; kingdom Metazoa; phylum Chordata; class Amphibia; order Anura; family Ranidae; genus Aquarana; species Aquarana catesbeiana. Next base: position 11,287,983 of record NC_133328.1, on the reverse strand, counting down.
ATTACGACTTCAAGTCGTTCAGACTTCAAAGTAGTCCCTGCGCTACTGTGGTCCGACTTTGACGCCAGTTGCACAGGCGTTTCCCTGAAATCGCGGCAAAATCGCAAGCGAATTTGAAGTCGCAGTAGTGTGAAAGGGGCCTAAGGACTCTAATGCCAAGAAGAATAAATATCGGGGACAAGGGGCAACCCTGACTGGTTCCTCTATGTCAGGGGGTCTCAAACTGGTGGCCCTCCAGCTGTTGCGAAACTACAAGTCCCATGGGGCATTGCAAGGCTGACAGTTACAAACATGACTTCCACAAGCAGAGGCATGATGGGACTTGTAATTTCGCAACAGCTGGAGGGCTGCAAGTTTGAGACCACTGCTATGTATAGCAAGATCCTGTGATCTATAGCCTTTAAAAGGCGGGCCTTGGGTTCGTTGTAGATTGCTCATAGTATTGTTAGAAATTTAGGGCTAGGGCGTTCTAATTTAAAGAAAATATAGTCCCAGGAAAGGGAATCAAACTCCTTGCGGAGATCTAGAGACAACAAAATTGCTCCCCTCCCCCCCCCCCCCCCGGAGTTTGGTCTGGGGCCTGTCTATTAGGAACAAATCCTACCTGGTCAGGTAGTTCGGGTGGCCAGGATTTTTGTCAATATTTTAAGGTCGGCATTAATCGGGCGATAATTTGCACAATCTCCAAGGTCCTTGTTTGGTTTGGGGATGACGTGAATAAAGGCATTGTTCTCATGCAGCCACGTATGGTCAGGAAGGCCTTGGTATACTGTTAGTAAATTAGTAGACCAGACTGTGTGGACCGCACAGAGATAACCAGAAATGCATATAAGATGAATAATGATGTTTATTAAGATAGGTGATAAATAAGTAAATACAAACAGTGCACAACCAACCGAACAAAACCCCACAAACAACAAATAGTATATACCGCAAAGGGGCAATACCAGAATCTCAGACGTAAGCCAGGCCAGGGTCATACACAGCAGATAAGCAGGTGAACAAGGGATATTCCGGAAACATAAACGTTAGCCAGGCCAAGGTCATACACAGGGAGATCAGTAGAGGAGGGACAGGGAGGGGATGGATCGGGCTGTAGGGTAAGGTAAAGGTAACAGGAACGCAGGTGGAACTGGGTCAGGATAAGCAAGGTCAAGGCGATGAGAGTACTCATCAGCCAGGTATTTTCGAGACTGCCAGTAATTGTCCTCACGTAACACCTGAGCGCAGGAAGTGTTGTCTGCTCCACACTGCCAGAATCCATCCTCTGGTGGACGCCAGTACTGCAGCCCAACGATGACATAACCAGTTCCAAACTGCCAGGAGACACCTGCTGGTGGACCTCAGTACTGCACACCAAATGATAGATCTTACTAGCGGACGGACCCTTTCCTGAAATATGCGGTGGTATGGGGGAGCCCTTTCTCAGCTTGTTGAAATACGAGCACAAATGGGGTGTCAGGGTCTCAGTGTATTTGCGATAGTAATGACCCGAGATTTTGATAGCGGTTACTATTTCCCCCACTGTATATTCTGCCTCCATTAACTCCGTGTGAGCACGAGCTACAGTAGGAAGCTGGAGATCACGGAAGTCTTCTGCCTTGTCTTTGGAGAAAGGTCTTGAAGAATCATAGAGTTTAGAATAAAAGGTGAAGAATTCCTCTAAAATTAACTTAGGATTTTGGGATAGTTGGCCATTTCGCAGACGTAATTTTGGCATGGCCGGAGTGAATGGCCAAGGGGTCACTTTTCTCGCTAGTAGTCTGTTGGGTTTATCCCCCATGGTATAGCACCAGTGTCTGGACCATCTCTTGAGATCAGTCCTAGTTCCAGAAGTGTTTCCTCGCCAGATCGGAGGTTGGTAAAGGAATATGGCTTGCCTGTATATGAAAAAAGATAAATGGAAAGGAAAGGACAATCAATATTTGATTTGACGATTGATCAGGTGAGATAGTAATGGTTTCAAGGATCTCCGCTTCTGAATCGTCACCTGAGAAATACCTGAAAAGATCCGGACTGTGTTTTCAAGGAGGGATAATTCACCTTTGGTCCTGGTCGCCATCATGATCTTCTCCTTGATCTTGTAAAAGTAAAAGGTAAGCCATTAGGCCTAGGCGCTGTTAGAGCACGGTGAACTCTATCTATTTCCAGGTGATGATGCGAAATATCGGGTATCAGATCTTTCATCAGGGATTGTACAGCATTTTCCAAGTCCACCACCAATTCAGGGAGGCCCCAAATGCGGAAATTGTACCTCCTTGACCTATTTTCCAGGTCTTCTATTTTGACATTAGCCTGATCAAGTTGGTCTTATAGGGAATATATCATTCTTGAATTTTGTTTAACCCTTTTCACCGTTCCATCCGTTTTAGACTCAATGGTGTCCAGACCAGTGCCTTAGACAGTTCTTGCTGCAGGAGGGCAGAAAATCTGGCAAGGAGCACTGCATCGCCAGTGTATGTGGCCGACTGAATAGGAGCTTGAGCCTGTGTAGTAGTGCTGTTTTGGCTCAGGGCCAGCTCAGCTAGGTCAGCCATGTGGCTTTTTTTTTTTTTTGCCGTTCCCGCTCCTCTCCACTGCATCGCATGTTCCTGAATCTGGGGGTATCTAGTAGCAGTGCTCTTTTTACGCTTTTAGGGCCGGGGACGTGCGGAGCCCAGTCAGAGCAACTCGGATCTGTGATCACAGAGCGCTCCCGATGCGTGCTGCCTTGGTGTGCGGGGGGGGTCAGGGTTCTGGAATGATGTCAATAGACGCCGTTCCCGAACTATCAGATAATGCTGTAGCTGTCATTTGGCCATAGTGCGGTCGGCGAACGGTTAACTCTAAACTGATGACCTGTAGGGGCTTTTAAAGCGCCTCCTATGGACAATATGGAGTACTGAAGTTTGTCGCCATTTCGCAATGTAAGACCCCTTTCACACTGGGGCGGTGTACTTGCGGGACAGGAAAAAAAGTCCTGCAAGCAGCATCTATGGGGCGGTGCGGGAGCGCTGTACACACCGCTCCTTCACCATTGAAATGAATGGGCAGCACTGCCGAAGTTCCTGCAAAGTGCTTTGGGCAGAGCCGCAACACAGACACTATTAACCCTTTATGTTCAAAGTGCCCTGCTAGCCGAAAAGCCCTGCTATAACAGCGGTAAAACTATCGGCGCTTTACCGCTAATGCCCGTTCCGCCGCAGTGTGAAAGGGGTCTTAAGGGTCGGCATGTCAGGTATCTGTTTGCTCAGCACAACCTCATCTTTTAGATTTTATCAAAACATTGGGGAATATATTGTTTGTGTGCCCAAAAATTTTTTTTTAACTGAAATTGAGCAATTCATAAACCGATGCGCTAATATTGTGCTATAAAAAATAGATCTACCACTGTTTTATTCACCAGGGTCTCTGCTTTCAGAAAATATAGATTGTTTTTGGGGGTTTTACATAGAGCTGCTGTGAAGTGATAAGGATAATGCAGCATGTGGGCTTTCAGGGGTTAAAATAGGTCATATGTCCAAGCTCCCTCTGATAAGCGACCCACCGCAGAATGCTTTCCAGAGGGCAATGCACCCAGAGACCTGAGAGGAAGGAAGCAGTGTGTGAGGTGAGGGAAGGTTCTATAAGTGATATGGCTGACATATGAGGTCCTATACACCTTGTATTGTATTGTGTACACAGTGGGGGTGGAGGAGGGGGAGATTTATATGTAACAGACTGGACTGGGTGTCATGGTGGACCATACATGAGGGGATTGTGATCTGATTGCATTGCGCGTGCTCATTGTCAACAGCGTGTAATACACTGAGTGGGCGGAGCCGACAGCGCGATGAGGTCATCCCAGCGCCGTCTCCATGGTGCCGGTTGCCTGGGTGACGCGTTCTGGTGGAGGCGAAAGCTCGTATAGAGTTCCGTGAGAGCCCGAATAGAGGTAAGAGACCGGAGAGCCGGGGGGACTACATGTCCCAGCATGGCCGGTGTCAGAGAAGGTCTGGGGACGTCTAATGATATTTCTCTGTAACATCGGGGATCGTCCAGAGGGGAAACAAATGCTGCATCCCGGTGCGTACTGCGCATGCGTTGGATCATCCAAATAGAGTCGATTGATCGTGACTAGTCTGGGAGGCGCGCGCACACTGACAATTCTCTGTGTAACGGGAGCGCGCCTGAGCGATGTGTGACAGATCTGTGATCACCCTGTACCCCCTGTACTACTACTACTATCATGTCACTACTACTCCTCCTCTACTATATCACTACTTCACCATTACTACTCCTACTCCTCTACTACATGATAGTGATCATATCACTACTACTACACCTCTACTACACCACTACTGCTATAACACTACTTCACCATTACTACTACTCCTCCTCTACTACATAGTGATCATATCACTACTACCTCACTGCTACTACACCATGACTACTATATCACTACTTTACCATTACTACTACTACTCCTCTACTACATGATAGTGATCGTATCACTACTACACTGCGACTACACCGCTACTACTACTACACCACTGCTACTACTATCTAAACTATCACTACTTTGACTACACAGCTACTACAACACTACCGCTACTACACAGCTATTACACCTCTACCACACCACGACTATATCACTACTACTACTACACCACGACTACACTGTTATTACTACTACTACACTGCACCACCACAACTACTACTACTACACCGTTACTACATAGCTATTACACTGCGACTACACCATTACTACTACACTACTACTACTACTACAGTATGACTACACCATTACTACTACACTACTACTACTACTACAGTATGACTACACTATTACTACTACACTGCGACTACTACTACTACACTGCGACTACACTATTCTTAATACACTGTGACTACACTATTACTACTACTACACCATTACTACTACACTACTACTACACCGCTACTACACTGCGACTACACCATTACTACTACACTACTACTACACCACTACTACACTGCGACTACACCATTACTACTACACTACCACCACACTGTAACTACACAGCTAGTACAACTCTACCGCTACTACACTGATACCACACCATGACTATATCACTACTACTACTACACCACAACTACACTGTTACTACTACTACATGGCTACTGCATTGCACCACCACCACTACTACTACACCCTTACTTCATAGCTATTACACTGCGACTACACCATTTCTACTACTACACCACTACTACTATATCACTACTTCACCATTACTACTACTACTCCTCTACTACATGTTAGTGATCATATCACTACTACACTGTGACCAGTGTTGCCAGCCTTCCAGATTGAAATTTACTGACACGACACCCAAAATTTCCTGGCACAGCCACGTTTTTACTGGCATTTCCAAAACTTTCAAAATTACGGTTTTAAGTGCAAATCTTAGTATTTAGGTTACAAACAAGTACATTATGCAATTAGCAATGTGATTTAAGGTAGATATTAGGGCAAAAAAAAAAAATTTCTTATTTTATTTTCGATATAGTAAGTAAGTAGCTCAGGGACAGGACTCAGAAGGGCAAGGAATTAGAATAGGAAGGCACACACACATGAAGTTGACTCTCACAGTGACAACGACAGAAGTGTGCAGCAGCACAGATGATGCTGACTTCTCACCGGCATGACACGTCCCCGTCCTGAGTCACAGTGACAGTTTCTCTCGCCAAGCCTGGTGGTCCCTTCAGTCCACTCCAGTCTAAACAGCACTGACAGTCCCGCTCCCGACCTGCCCTGCTCCAGTCCTGCAGACCCACACACGAGGCTCTGGCTGCTCTGCTTGGCTCCCTTGCACCATGGCATCACATGACAGTCTCGGGCACCACCTCCACCAGAGCTACCCAAACACACTGTAGCAGGCACTCAGATGGTCTCGGCCGGCTCTGGACCGAGCCGAACATCACAGCCATATTTTTTTACTGGCAAATTTTTCCTTTTACTGGCATTTACTGGCAAGAGAAAATTGCCTGTTTTTTACTGGCTGCCAGTAAAAATACTGATGGTTGGCAACACTGACTGTGACTACACCACTACTACTAAACTACTATTATTATTATTAGAGGTCGACCGATATGGGTTTTTCTCTGGCCGATGCCGATATTTAGAAATCGCGGTGGCCGATGGCCGATATGTGATGCCGATTTTTTTTTTTTTTTTTTCCCTTCATCTCATAAAATCTAACAGTTAGACCCCTTTCACACTGGGGCGTTTTTCAGGCGCTTTTGGGCTAAAAATAGCGCCTGTAAAACGGCTCCCCTGCAGTCTCAGTGTGATATCCCGAGTGCTGTCACACTGAGGCGATGCGCTGGCAGGATGTTAAAAAAAAAAAGTCCTGCTAGCAGCATCTTTGGAGCGGTGCATACCGCTGCTCCACCACTCCTGCCCATTGAAATGAATGCGCACCGCTGCCAAAGCGCCTGCAAAGCGTTTTGGCAGCGGCGCTTCAGGGGCGCATTTAACCCCTTCCTCGGGCCGCTAGCTGAGTTATAAGCGCCCCGCTAGCAGCCGAATAGCGCTGCTAAAATGACGGTAAAGCACCGCTAAAACTAGCAGCGTTTTACCGTCAACGCATGCCCGCTCCATTGTGAAAGCAGCCTTAAGTAATAAGTGATACAGAAAATTTAAACTTATTAAACAAAACAAACCTCCAATCAGTTCACTTGTATGTAGAATTTAGATAAAAAAAAAAAACCAAAAACGATATCTTAAATATTAAATACATAAAAACAGGTAATCAAAACTTTTGGACGAAAAAAAATGGGCTAACTTTACTGCTTAGTTTTTTTTTTTTAATTTATTAGTGTATTTTTTTTTTTAAATTGCGCTTGAAAGACCGCTGCGCAAATACCGTCTGACATAACATATTGCAACAACCGCTATTTTATTCCCTAGGGTCTCTGCTAAAAAATATATATATAATGTTTGGGGGTTCTAAGTGATTTTCTAGCAGAAAATACAGGATTTTTACTTGTAAGCAACAAGTGTCAGAAAAGATTTAGTCTTTAAATGGTTAAACTGAGAGCTTCTACACACAGAGTTCAGCTCATTGATAAGTGTAAACATTGTATCTCTTCAGGTTCTTTTATCAGATTAGGCTGCCCAGAGGAGAGAAGTGGCTTCACAGAAGACTTCAGGCAACTTGTATTGACTTCTATTACAGAAGTCATTTGAAAGTCGCGCTGAAGTTATAATCAGCCTTCTTTATCAGCACAATCGGCCGATGCCGATTAAGTAAAAAATGCCAAATATCGGCCGATATATCGGTCGACCTCTAATTATTATTATTATTTTTATACACGATTTATCTAGCACCAACAGTTTACGTAGCGCTTTACAATGTAGAGGGGGACAGCATAATTACAGTACAATACAGAAAGTACAGGAGAGCCCGGCTCGTAGAGCTTACATTCTAAAGGGAGGGGGTGGTGGTACAAAAGGTAATAGCTGCAAAGAATGATTTGATGGGGGGGTGGCTCAGGGACAGTTATGTGGGTGTGGGATAGGCTTCCCTGAATAAATGAGTTTTCAGGGATCTCCTAAAGGTGGACAGGGTAGGGGCTGATCGGACATACTGGGGCAGGGAATTCCAGAGGATGGGAGGAGAGGCTCTGGGGAAGTCCTGAAGGCGAGCATGGGAGGAGGTAACAAGGGAGCTAGAGAGCAGGAGGTCCTGGGAGGAGTGGAGGGGGCGATTTGGGCGATATCTGCAGATGAGGTTGGTGATGTAGATGGGGGCGATGTTGTGAATGGCCTTGTAAGTTATGGTTAGCATTTTGAATTTTACACGGCGGGGTAGGGGAAGCCAGTGAAGGGATTGGCAGAGAGGGGCAGCAGTCACGGATCGATTTGTGAGGTGTATTAGCTTAGCAGCAGCATTTATAATAGACTGAAGGGGGAGGAGCCTGTGTAAGGGTCGGCCATTAAGGAGAGAGTTGCAGTAGTCGAGGCGGGAAATTATCAAGGAGTGAATAAGTTGCTTTGTGGTGTCATTAGTCAGGAAGGGTCGAATTCTGGAGATGTTGCGGAGGTTAAGGCGGCAGGATTTAGCCAGTGATTGGATGTGGGGGCTGAAGGAGAGGTCAGAGTCAAGGATTACACCCAAGACTCTGGCATGTGTGGAGGGACCAATGGTTGTGTTGTGGGTTTCAATGGTAAGGTCATGAGGTGGGGACCGGGAAGGAGGAAATATAACAAGCTCAGTTTTAGAAAGATTGAGTTTGAGGAAGTGGTGTGACATCCATACCGATATGTCATTCAGCAAGTTTGAGATTCATGAGGAGATAGAGGGAGTGAGTTGAGGAGTGGAGAGATAGATCTGGGTGTCATCAGCATAGAGGTGGTATTGGAAGCCATGGGAGGTCATCAACTGGCCCAGGGAAGAGGTATAGAGTGAGAAAAGGAGAGGCCCAAGGACGGAGCCTTGGGGTACCCTAACAGAAAGAGGAAGGGGAGCGGAGGAGATGGAGTTGTAGGTGACACTGAAAGTGCTCTGAGATAGGTAGGAGGAGAACCAGGATAAAGCAGAATCATGGAGGCCAAGAGAGTGTAGTTTGCTGAGGAGGAGCAGGTGGTCAACTCTGTCAAAGGCAGCAGAGAGGCCTAAAGCCGCGTACACACGAGCGGAACATCCAACAGAAAAAGTCCAACGGAAGCTTTTCATCGTCTATTCCGATCGTGTGTAGGCCTCATCGGACTTTTTTTTCCCGAAAATTCTGACCGACCTAGAAATGGAACATGTTCTAAATCTTTCCCGACAGAACCAATTCCTATCGTGAAAACCGCTCGTCTGTATGCTGTTCCAACAGACCAAAAACGACGCATGCTGTGAAGCAAGTACGAGACGGAAGCTATTGGCTACTGGCTATTGAACTTCCTTTTTCTACTCCCGTCGTACGTGTTGTACGTCACCGCATTCTGGACGGTCGGACTTTGGTGTGACCGTGTGTAGGCAAGACCGCTTGAGCGGAATTCCGTATGAAAAACCTTCAGAGTTTATTCTGAGGGCAAAACCGGTCGTGTGTACAGGACATTAGAGTATGGAGTAATGGCCATTGGTTTTAGCAGTTAGTAGGTCATTGGTGAGTTTTAGTAGGGCAGTTTCAGTGGAATGTTGTGGGCGGAAGCCAGACTGTAGGGGGTCGAGAACGTTGTTGTCAGTGAGGTAGCGACTCGTTCGGTCATGAACAACGCGTTCGATGAGCTTGGAGGCAAATGGGAGCAGGGAGATAGGTCTTAAGTTATTCAAACAGGTGGAGGTCTAGTGAGGGGTTTTGAAGTATGAGGGTAACCAGTGCATGTTTGGACGGGGAAGGAAAGGTGCCGGAGAAGAGGGAGAGGTTGAAGATGTGGGTTGAGGAGTTTAGGATGGAGCGGGAAGGTGGTCTCAGTAATTGTGAGGGGACAGGTGGTGAGGTGGGCCATGGAGAGGAGTTTATCAACTTCATCGGTGGTAACTGGGCAGCAGGAGGAGAGTATTGAGTGCGGTGGTGGACCCGATGTGTTGGGTAAGGGAGGAAGTTGAATGTTGGATATCTCCATGCGAATTGTGTCGATTTTGCTTTTGAAAAGGTTGGCAATCTGTTGAGCGGTAAGCAAGTTGGTGGGTGGGGGCAGTGGGGGGGTGAAGTAAGGAATTAAGGGTAGAAAAGAGTTGACGAGGTTTGGACGAGAGGGTTTTGATGAGAGTGTTGTAGTAGGTTTGTTTAGCAGTGTGGAGGCAGAAGTTGTATATTAGAAGGGCAGATTTGTAGAGGATGAAGTCTTGCAGGGATTTAGATATACGCCGCGCTCGCTGAAGAACACGCCTCCGTCTCTTGAGACTTCTTGTGTCGTCTGTTTGCCGGGGTTGTGGCAGACGAGGTCTGGTTCTGCACTACACAGACATCCGCATACTACACCAGGATCCAGTAGAAGTCTTCATGGACAACCTGCTCTATAGATCCCACATCCAATTACCATAACCTCACCAAACAAACTCATCACATCCTGTTGTGGGAGGTCCCGGGGTCACATGTCCCTGAGGTTATCCCCCCACTAAATGGAAAAATAATTCACGAAAATCTATTTAGTGCCATACCCAGGAGAGCCCCCCCAGATCTGCTCCTCAGGGATTTCCCAGCCAGACCGCTGCGGGTTCCATCTGAGCAGTGCGGGTGTTGGGGGGCCCATAGATATCAGTATATAACGAGGGTTCTGTTGGGTTTTCTTGTCTTCCAGGTCACCATGGAATCTGACGCCATGATAAATGAAAACCTGCGGCAGCAGTTCAAGGCGCTCCAGGAGCAGCAACAGAAACGTCTACAAAGACTGATGGAGAGGAAGAAGGAGAAGCAGAGCGACAAGGAGCAGAGCAGAGCCGACGCGTTTGGGGTTCAGGACCAGCTAGATCTGCTCCAATTGGACCGGGACTCCTCCAGCGATCTGGGGAAAAGGTGACATCCCCCTAGCCTGTTCATCCCCCGCCATTGTATCTCGGGCTCCGCTTCCCCATCTGCAGACCAGAAACCAACATGGCGGGTTCCGCTGGGTAGAGGGGAGGGAATACATGTTCAAACTCCTCCCCTTTTTGTTGCTGACCCAGAAACGGCGTGTTAAATGTCGCTTCTGTGTCCCCGGCCAGCATGGCCCGGAAAAAATTGTAATGCAGAAAATATAGGGTACTGAAGTTTGTCGCCATTTCATGGGCGCACGCCAATTTAACGACTTCAATACCGGGCACTTTCACCCCCTTCCTGTCCAGTCCAATTTTCAGCTTTCAGCGCTGTCGCACTTTGAATGACAATTGCGCGGTCATACTACACTGTACACATATGACATTTTTATCATTTTTTTCCCCCACAAATAGAGCTTTCTTTTGGTGGTATTTGATCACTTCCGGGGTTTTTATTTTTTACCATAAAAATTTTTTTTTTCGAGTAACGTGGTTAACGAGTGTTTTGAAAGACGAGCACATTTTTTTTTTTTAATTCTGATACGGATTGCAAGTGTTGTCTCACAAAACAAGCAGGATTCAAGCTAATGGGGTGTGCAGTACCGCATTTGGCCAGAGGTGCGGGGGTGCCGTGGACACTCGGAACAGTTCGGAGCTGTTCAGAAATACTCGGAAACACTCGGAAATACTCTGTTCCCGAGCCTTTCCGAGTTCAGCCGAGCTGTCCCCGAGTATTTCCGAGGCTCTCCAGCGCCCCCCCCACCTCTGGCCACATGCGGTATTGCATGCAATAGAAGTCAATGCGGAGCGAATTATCTTCCTTTCCATTGACTTCTATGGGGAAACTCGCTTTGATATGCGAGTGCTTTGGATTACAAGCATTCTTCTGGAACGGATTATGCTCATAATCCAAGGTTCCACTGTATTCACTGATGGGCTGCACTAAGGAGGTGGCACTGGTGGGGAGGCACTAATATGCCGCACTAATGGGCACTGATAGGTGGCATTGAAGGGCTGCACTGACTGGCATCACTAATGGGCACTGATCGGTGTCCCTGATGGGCACTGATTGGTGGCACTAATGGGCACTTCTGGGGCTTTCCTGTAATCTGGGCACTGATGATCAGTGCCCCAATTACATGCCCTGGGCTCCCCTGCGAGGAGATATCGCTGATCGCTGACACTCCTCGCCACGCACTGTTAGTCTGAGGCGAAGAGAGCCGATTAACGTCACTTCCACATTGATGGTGATTGGACACAGCCGATCACATGGTTAAAGAGCCACGTCATCGGCTCTTTACAGAGATCGGGGTCGCAGCGTGTCCTAGCAACACAGTGTGCCCACAATCGCCGCGCGCCCCTACGGGCGTGCCGTCCTATGACGTCCTCCCAGAACGAGAGCCGCTCCTCTGTCATTTGACGGTGGGCGGGCAGGAAGTGGTTCAGGGTTGACACGTTGGGTATCTATTTACTTGGTGCAACTTCGTCTTTTAGGCTTTGATCGGTTGTCCGCTATGGTAACTCAAAAGCTGACATCACTTCCGATTTACTCCGATGTCAATGGCGCCATTTAAAAAAAAATCGAAAGCATTTAAAAACACAGATCTTGGTGTTTTGAATGGTTTTAAGGGCAAAGGTCTTCACACTGAAAGCGCCGGCCGTTATCGTTAAAGCGCCGTTCGGTCGCTAGCAGGGTGCTTTTTTACCCCAAAAAAAGGGTAAAAAGTCCTGCTTTGAAAGCGCTGCCCATTCATTCCGAAGGGCAGGGCATTTTGGGAGTGCTAAATACAGCGCCCCCAAATCGCCCCAAAGATGCTGCTTGAAGGACTTTTCAGAACGTCCCGCAAGAGCACCGCCCCCCAGTGTGCAGAGGCTATTTCTAGAGCTAAAGTGTGAAAGGGCCCTTTTACTGTCAGAAGGATGTTTACAGCAATAAAAGTGATAAAAAATAAATAAAACTGAATGCAACTGTGTAAAAATGAATAATAAAAAAATTAAAAATAATTAAAGTCCCCCCGTTGGTCCCGCATCGCAAACAGCGATTGTCCCACACATGTGCGGTATCACTGCAAACATCAGATTATAGGCAGTAATTCTAGCACCAGACCTCCTACATGTCGGGTATCTATTTAGTCGGCGTAAAATCTTTTATATTTTATGAAAAAATTGGGTTATGTATTGTGTTTTTTGCATTAAAATTCAAGTGTAATTTTACCCAAAAATTGTGGTTAAAAATACCGCTGCACAAATACTGTGTGACATAAAAAAATGCAAAACCCACCAATTTATTCTGTAGGGCCTCTGCTTAAAAAAAAAAATAATATAATATATATATAATGCTTGGGGAGGTTTTCTAGCAAAAAATACTGATGCATGTAAAAAAAGTACCAAAAAAAGGCCTGGGGGGTCAAGTGGATAATTTTGGGTTTTATCCACTGTGGGTTGGTAGTATAGTTGCAGTGTAGCCCTAATTCTGTGCAAGTCTGCGATTTCACAAGTGTTACCCCCAGACAGCGGCGGATGGTCCATAAGGGGCACCGCCCCCCTAATCTCCATGCGGGGCACCGGACGTATAGATTCCTACGAGCTTTTTAATTTTTTTTAAGCACATGATTAGCCTGAGGCTCTAATTGGCTTAAAAAAGGGTGGGCTCACTCACCGAGCCCACCCACTTGTGACATTAGCGAACCAACATTCACTATGGTCTTCCTGCTTCTCCTCCTGGCCAATCAGGACAGGAAGCGGGTCTTAAGACCAGATTGAGAAGAGAAGGCGACCGCGACCTGGATGGGGTAAGTGCAGACCTATGGGGGTTCCCCCCCCCCCCCCCCCCCCCCCCCCAAAAAAAATAGAGCACCAGCCGCACTGCCCCCAGATATACGTGTGAAGCCTTTCCATCCTTTCCATAATAAAGTATATAAGAGTTGTAAACTAGATATTTATCAGTCTGTGGAGCTCTAGCACCATCTTGTGGACACATGATAAAACTGCCATCAGAGGATAAAGCGTGAATCAACCCAAAAACAATGGTGGCTGCGTAGGTTATTTGTTTTTATCTTTTTCAGGCAATAGTTTTAGCAAGTCCTGAAAATATCTGCCAGAAATGTTTCGTCCTCGTCACTTCCTGTGAGCCGAACGAGAGCAGAATCAGTGTTAGCTTCCCAGCCCTAGTTTTAATCGCAATAAAAAAAAAAGACAGATGTGTTTTGAGGTACCACCTGTGTGATCACTATGGCTCCCTCCATAGATGTAGTACAGTGAGTGAGCATGGTGATCCAGGTACAGGAGGTGTGTTAATGGCAGGATCACAAGATATAATAAGGGAAAAGAAATCTGAAAAAGAAAACAAATGCAGCCACCACATCTAAGGACCGGTAGGTGCGAGTGTATTCTATTTTTGTGCTTTAGATATGCTTTAAATCAGGGGTCTCAAACTGGTGGCCCTCCAGCTGTTGCGAAACTACAAGTCCCATCATGCCTCTGCCTGTGGGAGCCATACATGTAACTTTCAGCCTTGCAATGCCTCATGGGACTTGTAGTTTCACAACAGCTGGAGGGCCATCAGTTTGAGACCCCTGCTTTAACTACTTGCCGACCAGCGACGTACCGGTACGTCCTCGGATGAGAAGGGGAATATAGCTCTTTCTCTGCTGTTGCTAGGTAGATTATTTAAAAAAAAAGTCTAATCTGCCTGGCAACAGACTGTCCGTCTGAAATATAATTTACAACTGTAATTTAGAACATGGAGTAACATTTCATTTTTTTTTTTTAAGGCCGGCGATTCCTATCAGTGTAAAAGAATTCCTAGCGAATAAGAAGCTGCTGGATTACTTTTACTGCCCCCCCCCCACTACCACCATCCGGTTCTTGAGAAACAGTGCGGAGGACTGCTGTTGCTCCTCCCACTATGTGACATCATAACCTGGAAGTGACCAGGACTTCGCCACTTCTAGTTTTCGGTCTTATGAGCACAAGCCGTTACCGGCCTGAACAAGCATCTAATCCAGGGGGTCTCAAACTGACGGCCCTCCAGCTGTTGTGAAACTACAAGTCCCATGAGGCATTGCAAGGATGACCGTTACAAGCATGACTCCTCCCACAGGCAGAGGCATGAGGGGACTTGTAGTTTCGCAACAGTCTGGAGGGCAGCCAGTTTGAGACCCCTGCGATCTAAGCCAATTTGATCTGATGCTTTGGAGGGCAAAAGTGAGATCCGGGGTCTAATATATCCCAGACCTCCCTATAAAGAGCACCTGTCCCGGCCCCATGCTGTCACAAGGGATGTCGATCATAGACACGTGCGGTTCGTTTCGTTCCAAATTGAAATTCGGACAAATCTTTTTAGTTATTCGGAAAATCGGACGTATCCAAATCTCCAAATTACAATAGTAACGAATTTAAACAAATCCGAAATAACGAAACAAAATTTCAGATGAAATTCAAATAGTTTTCCAATCAAATCCAAATCGTTTTTGAGTTGAATTCGAATTTGAATCCTTTTTGTATCGAATTCGAATTTACAAAGAGAATAAAATAGAATAGAAAAGAATAGAATAGAGTAAAACCGAAAAGAATAGAAAATAAAAGAATAGAAAAAACAAAATGAAAGAACAGAATAAAATAGATTAGAAAATAAAGGAATATAATAGAATAAAATAGAATAGAAAATAAAGGAATATAATAGAATAAAATAGAATAGAAAATAAAGGATGAGAATAGAATAAAATAGAATAGAAAATAAAAGGATAGAAAAAAATAGAAAATAAAAGAACAGTATAAAATAGAAAAGAAAATATAGGAATAGAATAGAAAAAGAACAGAATACAATGGGATAGAAAATAAAGGAATAGAATAAAATATAGAATAGAATAAAATATAATGTAACCATCTTCTGAAATTCGAATTTCAAATAGAATAAATTTGAATTAGAATAAAATAAAAAAGAATAGAATATAATAAATTAAAACAGAATAGAAAATAAAAGAATAGAAAAAAAATGAAAATAAAAACAGAATAAAATAGAATAGAAAATAAAGGAATAGAATAAAATAGAATACAAAATAAAACAGTAGAAAAAAAGGAATATAATAAAATAGAATAGGAAAAAGAACACATACAAATGTAATAGAAAATAAAGGAATAGAATAAAAATAGAATAGAATAAAATATAATGTAACCATCTTCTGAAATTCGAATTTCAAAATAGAAAAGAATAGAAAAAAGGATAGAATAGAATATAATAGAATATAACCTGTCTGAAATTCGAATAGAATAAATTCAAATCTGAAAAGAATAGGATAGAATTAAAAAAACTATAGAATAAAATAGAATAGAACAGAATAAAATAAATATAACCATTTCCAAAAATTTGATTAGAATATAATAGAAAATATAAGAATAGAATTGACTAGAAAATAATAGAATAGAAAAAAAACAAACAATAGAATAGAATGATTATAACCATCTTCCGAAATCGATGGATGGGGATGGATGAGCCATGACTAGGCACAGATCAGCACTGTGGGAACTTCAGATCCCGCCCACATCGGTGCTGTCCCGCCTCCCTCCTCTCCTCACACACTACTGATTGGTGCGAGGAGAGGGGAGGAGCTGAATCGGAAATGCTCCGGTTTGTTGAAAACGTATCAGTCTGTGATTGGACGGAGCGATCACGTGGTAAGGGGAAGCTGTCATTGGCCCTTTACCCTGATCTGTAGATTTTTAGGTCTATGTGAGAAGAATTGGGTCGGTGTTGAAGTGGTTTAGAGCCCTTTCACACTGGGGCGGTTTGCAGGCGATATTGCGCTAATAATAGTGCCTGCAAATAGACCCGAAAGTGCCGCTGCTTTCATTCCAGTGTGAAAGCCCCGAGGGCTCTCACACTGGAGCGGTGCGCTGGCAGGACGGGAAAAAAGTCCTGCTAGCAGCATCTTCGGAGCGGTGAAGGAGCGGAGTGTATACTGCTCCTTCACCGCTCCTGCCCATTGAAAACAATGGGACGGCGCGGCTATACCGCCGGCAAAGCGCCTCTGCAGAGGTGCTTTGCGGTGGTTTTGAACCCTTTCTCGGCCGCTAGCGGGGGGGTAAAACCGCCCCCGCTAGCGGCCGCATACCGACGGTGAAACGCCGCTAATAATAGCGGTGTTTTACCGCCGACGCCGCCCCCCGCCCCAGTGTGCAAGGGCTCTAAAGAATTTCACTAAATGTATTTTTTTTTTTTTTTGCAATGTAATCTGCTAAGAAGGAACATGCTGACAGATGCAGAGAGCGGAGAGAACAGAGTGACGGGGAGAGGAGTATCCAATGGGAACATCCCGTTCTTCCAGCCTCTGAGCAGTTGATAGGAAGACATTGTACTGTTGCTCGGGATCTAATGACAGAGTTCTTCCCTTGGGACAGGCTCCTGGAGGACGAGAACCAACAGTTGGAGGGACAGTTACGAGAACTTCAGGATGAAAACGGACGATTGCACAAACTTCTGAAAGAAAAAGAGTTTGAGATTCGACACCTCAGGAGGAAAGTAGAAGACGACAAGGTGGCTCTAGCCGGTAATCACCAATCATATGAAGTATATATACAGTGGGGGGGTATAATTATTTGATCCCCCGCAGATTGTGTAAGTTTGCCCCACTTACAAAGAAAGTACATGGTCTATCATTTAAGGTTTCTTGGCTGTCTCCTGGCAACTTGAAGTTTCAGCTCCCTCTATATATTTTCTATAGGATGAAGGTCTGGAGACTAGCTAGGCCACTCCATGACCTTAATGTGCTTCTTTCTTGAGCCACTTCTTTGTTGCCTTAGTGGTATGTTTTGGGTCATTGTCATGCTGGAAGACCCATCTATGACCCATCTTCAGTGTTCTGACCGAGGGAAGAAGGGTCTCATCCAAGATTTTACAGTACATGGTAGACATGTGCACTGACAAAAAATGTGTTCGTTTTCATTTCATTCGTTTTTTTTTGCTTTTTTTGGAAATTCGAAAATTCAGAAATCCGAAAATTGGGATTTTCAAATTTCCCAATTTTCGGATTTCCGAATTTTCAAATTACGAATTTTCGAATTCTGATCATTCCAAAAATTTTCAAATTCCGATCATTCCGAATTTTCGGATTTTCGGAATTCGGAAATTCAAAAATTCGAAAATCTGAAAATTCGAAAATCTGAAAAAAAAGAAAATCAATAAAATTTTGAAAAAAATAACTAACTAATAATAAATAACTATTAAATTATAAGTATTGGAATTTCCTTTCAAATTTGGCTATTTGTGAAAGTAACGAATACAAATTTATCTGAAGTTACGAATTATCCGAAATAACGAATGCCGCATCTAAACAAATGGAATGGAACAAATTAATAATAAATAATAATAATAAAAAGGTTTTATTATTATTGTTATTTATTGTTATTAGATCGTTACGTTCCATTTGTTTAGATGCGGCATTCGTTATTTCAGATAATTCGTAACTTCAGATAAATTTGTATTCGTTACTTTTTTTTTGCCAAAATTCAGACAAATTCGTTCATTCGGAAATATTCGAATTAACAAAAACCCGTTTAATACATTTTTCCGAAAATTCGTAAATTCAAAAATTTGAACATTCGAAAATAAGAATGAAAATTCAAAAATTCGAAAATCCAAAAATAGTAACTAACTACTGTTACTTTTATAATAATTAGCTATTAAATTATAAGTATTGGAATTTCCTTTCAAAGTTGGCTGTTACAAATTTATCCGAAGTTACGAATGATCCAAAATAACGAATGCCACATTTAAACGAATGGAACGTAATGAATTATTAATAATAATAATAATAATAATAATAATAATAAAAAAGAAAAGTAAATATGTAGTAACATGGTCAGTAACTCACAAGGCAGTTTTTTTTATTATTAATTTGTTACGTTCCATTCATTTAGATGCGGCATTCGTTATTTCGGATAATTGGTAACTTTGGATAAATTTGTATTTGTTACGTTCACTAACAGCCAGATTTGAAAGGAAATTAAAATACCTATAATTTATTAGTTATTATTAGTGAGTTATTGATTTTCAGATTTTCGCATATTCGGATTTACGATTTTATGAATTTTCGAATTCACGAATACCGCATCTAAATGAATGAAATGGAACATAACTAATTCAAATTTTACCGAAGTTACGAATTTATTTGAAATAACGAATTTCGATCATAATGAATGACCCGAATAAAAAACAAAAAAAAAAACAAATGAAGCTAAAACAAAGGGATTTTTTGGTAGTGCACATGTCTACTTCTCCCGATCCCTCTCAGAATCATTTAGATGTTCATTGGCAGACTTCAGATGGTCCTGTACATGTGATCTCTTGAGGAGGAGGACCCTGCGGGTGCTGCAGCCTTTTAGCCCATGGCGGAGTATTGTGATACCAATGGATTGTTTGGTGACTGAGGTACCAACTGCCTGGAGATCATTCACAAGCTCCTCCTCCTCCAAGCTCCTCCTCTGGGCGGATCCCTCACTTTTCTCATAACCATGCTCACCCCATGAGGTGAAATCTTACCTGGACTGAGGGCGATTGATGGTTATTTTTGGACATGTGCACTTCTGAAAAATTTGTTCATTTTAGTTTCATTCATTTTTGGTTTTTTTTTTTTAGTTTTTCGTGTCATTCGTTATGTTCAAAATTTCAAATAAATTCGTAACCTCCATTCCTTTAGATGCGGGTTCGTAAAAATCCGAAATTCTAAAACCAGAACGAAAATTCAAAAGAACGCAAATTCGAAAATCCGAAATAAAAACTATTAAAGTGATTGTAAGGGTTCCTTTTTTTTTTTTTTTGTTTTTTGTTATACTTACTTCCACTGTGCAGCTCGTTTTGCACAGAGTGGCCCCCAATCCTCCTCTTCTGGGGTCCCCCGGCGGCTCTCGCAGCTCCTCCCTACATGAGATAACCCCCCTAGGAAAAGCGCTCTCCTGAGAGGGTCAACTTGCGGGCGCGCTCCCGAGTCCAGCATTCGGCGTCCATAGATGCTGAATGTATCACTTGGCCCCGCCCCCCCCCGGCGCCCGCGTCATTGGATTTGATTGATTCGGGAGCCAATGGCTGCACTGTTATCAATTTATCCCATCAAGAACCGAGAACCCCCCCCCCCCCCGGGCAGAGAGACAGCGCGTCCCCGTCGGGGCAAGTTCCAGGGCTCGGGTAAGTAAAACAGGGGGGGGCTGGGGGGCCGGTCACTGCCAGGTGTTTTCTCACCGTAGGATGCATTAAGGTGAAAAAAACACAACGGTACACAACCCCTTTAACTTATAGATATTGGAATTTCCTTTCAAATTTGGTTGTTAGTGAATGGATTGCATACAAATTTATCCAAAGTTACGAATCATCCAAAATAACAAATGCTGCATCTAAACAAATGGAATGTAATAAATATGAATT
Organism: Aquarana catesbeiana; assembly: GCF_042186555.1. Lineage (NCBI taxonomy): Eukaryota > Metazoa > Chordata > Amphibia > Anura > Ranidae > Aquarana > Aquarana catesbeiana. The sequence continues at coordinate 11,268,117 of NC_133328.1, read as the reverse complement.
TATCCGAAGATACGAAATAATGAATGCCGCATGTAAACGAATGGAACGCAACAAATTATTAATAATAAAAAAATAATAATTTAAACTCCCTTGTGAGTTGCTGACCATGTTACTACATATTTACTTTTCTGTTTCTGTATAACATGAAAAACCTTGTAAAAAATTAAATAGTAAAAAAATAAAAATAAAATAATAATAAAAACTTATTTTTTTTTTTAATTACGTTTCATTCATTTATATGTGGCATTCGTTATTTCGGATAATTTGTAACTTTGAATAAATTTGTATTCGTTGCGTTCCATCCGGTTAGATGCGGCATTCATTATTTTGTATCTTCGGATAAATTCATATTCGCTACGTTCCATATATGGTATTAAGTTAGGAATTATCTGAAATAACGAATGCCGCATCGAAACAAATGGAACGTAACAATCTAATAATAACTAACAATAATAATAATCATAAAACCTTTTTATTATTATTATTTATTATTGATTTGTTCCATTCCATTTGTTTAGATGCGGCATTCGTTATTTCGGATAATTCGTAACTTCAGATAAATTCGTACTCGTTACGTTCACTAACAGCCAAATTTGAAAGGAAATTCCAATACCTATAATTTCATAGTTAGTTATTATTTTGGATTTTCAGATCTTCATTCTTATTTTCAGATCTTCCAAACTTTCGTTTTTGGAAAAATTGGTTAAGCGGGTTTTCGTTAGTTGGAATAATTTCGAATTAACGAATTTGTCAAATTTTCATCTAAAAACGAATTTGGAACGAAACGAATTGCGCATGTTTTAGTTGTTTTGAGTTTCTCCCATTTGCGAATAATCGCTCCATCAGTTGTCTTCTTCTCACCAAACTTCTTGCTGAGGGTCTTGTAGCCCATTCCAGCCTTGTGAAGGTCCACAATCTTCTCCCCGACGTCCTCTGACAGATCTTTGGATTTTAGAATTATGGTTTTGCTTGGGGATCAAATAATTATTTTATTTACTGAACTGCAACTCCATTTATAACTTTTTTTATTTTATGTGTTTTTTTCTGGATTTTTGGTTGATATTCTGTCTCTATCATATAAAATACACCTATGATAAAAATTATAGACCCTTCATTTGTTTGTAGATGGGCAAACTTACACAACTTACTCAAATCATTATCCCCCCCCCCCCACTGTATCATAGTCATTATAGAAAAAAATATATCTTTTAATTACGTTTAATGTAAATGATCTGCAAATAAATACATGTACAAGCACATTTTAATTGAGCTGTAGCTGTGAACAGCATTGCAATTTAAAGCTGAAGTGTAATGTATTCATTTACAATGAGCAATAAAAATTTTCCAATCTAGTTTTTTTTTTTTTTTAATTATAAAGAAATACCTCTTTTGAGACCCAGTGATGTCATCGTTAGATCTGTATGCAGGTCTTTGAGTTTGCTGGGAGGCCCCCCCCCCTTAAATGTCATAGCAACCTGCTTCAGATCTTCTTTCAAAAGCGTTATATGAAAGAACGCATCCCTGGCGTCCCTTTAGATGTGCATGTTCCTCTCCGCCAGCCACTGGGTGCTTTACAGCAGAACTAAAGCTAACATTTAAAAAAAAAAAAAAAAAACGATGAGCAGGTAGCTCTGTATTGCAGAAAAGACATAGGACAGTGATGGGGAACCTTGGCACCCCCAGATGTTTTGGAACTACATTTCCCATGATGCTCATGCACTCTGCAGTGTAGTTGAGCATCATGGGAAATGTAGTTCCAAAACATCTGGGGGTGCCAAGGTTCACCATCGCTGGGCTAGGATGTCTCTTCTGCAGTAAGACACACTTACCTGCCTGTGCTGTCTTCTAATGAATGTACCTTGAGCTGCTCATGCACAGCTCAGCTTGCATTCCTGGCATGCTCCACCTATCTGGGAATGCCTGACTCCTGTGCGCATGCGTGAGATGAGGTCATTCCCTCACCAGTCAATCAAGAGGCCGAAAACCTGGCACCCGGGTGCAGCCAGGGAGAAGATGACAGCAGCCAGCAATACTTCTTCACCTCTTTTAGGACCCAGTGATGTCATCCTTAGGTCTGTATGCGGGTCTTTGACTTTGCTGGGAGGGGCCAGCAGGCTCCTGTAAATGTCACAGCACTCTGCTTCAGATCTTTTTTTTTCAAAAGCATTATAAGAAAGAACACATTCCTGACATCCCTTTAGCTGTGTATATTCCTCTCTGCCAGCCACTGGGTGCTTTTAAAGCAAATCTAAAGCTAAGATTTTAAAAAACTGTGACCAGGCAGCTCTTTATGGCAGAAAAGACGTAGCATGTCTCTTCTAAGACACACTTACCTGCCTGCTTGTGGTCTTCTAATAAATTTACACTGAGCCGGGCATGTACAGCTCAGTTTACATCGCCGGCATGGCCCCTGTGTCCAGGGATATCTGACTTCTGCACTTGCTTAGGAGTTGTGTGCATTCCTGAACACTCCAGCTCTGTCGGAATGACTGACTCCTGTGCACATGTGTGGTATGACGAAGACCCCCTACCAGCCAATCAAGAGGCCGAAAACCCCGCACCCTGGAGTAACCAAAGAGGAGATGACAGCGGCGGGCAAGGGATGTAACCAGTGTTAATTTTGTCGACTAAATGAATACTATTTTAGTCAACTAAAATACGACTAAAACTAAAACAATTGAGATGACTAAAATACGACTCTCAACTCTGCGGGTTTTTTTATTTTTTGCGATATAAACAAAAAAGAGCGACAATTTTGAAAAAAACGCAATATTTTATACTTTTTGCTATAATAAATATCCCCCAAAAATTTATAAAAAAACATTTTTTTCCTTGGTTTAGGCGATATGTATTCTTCTACATATTTTTGGGGAAAAAAATCGCAATAAGTGTATATTGATTGGTTTGCCCAAAAGTTATAGCGTCTACAAAATAGGGGATAGATTTATGGCATTTTTATTAAAAAATTTTTTATTAGTAATGGCGTTGATCGGCGATTTTTTTTTTTTTTTTTTTTTTCGGGACTGCGACATTATTGTGGACACTATCGGACACGTTTGACATATTTTTGGGACCAATGTCATTTATACAGCAATCAGTGCTATAAAAATGCATTGATTACTGTGTAAATTACAATGGCAGGGAAAGGGGTTAAACACTAGGGGGCGATCAAGGGGTTAAGTGTGTCCTAGGGAGTGATTCTAACTGTGGGGGGGGATGGGCTTCCACTGACATGACAGGGATCACTGCTCCCGATGATAGGGAGCAGTAGATCTCTGTCATGTCACAAGACAGAACAGGGAAATGCCTTGTTTACATCTCCCCGTTCTTTCCACTCCATGACACGATCGCGTGCACCCGGCGGACATCGAGTCTGCGGGACCGGCGGTCTCGGAGCACGCAGCTCACCCACAATGCTGCATCTTAAAGGGGACGTACCTGTACGCCCATTTGCCCAGCCGTGCCATTGTGACGACATATATCGTTGCGCGATGGTCAGCAAGGGGTTAATGCACCTCCCCCATCCCTCCCCCCTCCTTTATACTTACCTGAGCCTGATCACAATCCAGTGATGTGCACAAGAACAGAAGGTCTCTCTGCTCTCTCTCCTCATTGGCTCAGACACAGCAGCAGGAGCCATTGGCTCCCTCTGCTGTCAGTCACAGCCAGTGGGGAGGGAGCGTGTTGTTTTTAAAAAAATTAAAATCTTGCCTTTTACAATCACTTTAAATTCTTGCAGGAGAAGTTATTGGCAGGTCAGTTCCTATTAACATAGACACCCCCCCAGAACTACATCTCCAAAGAGCCCTCTCTCTGACTCTTGGGGATCAAGGCAGCAGCATTTATTTCTGTCCCAAGAAAAACAATCTATATACACAGTATCTCACAAAAGTGAGTACACCCCTCACATTTTTGTAAATCTTTTCTTCTATCTTTTCATGTGACAACACTGAAGAAATGACACTTTGCTACAATGTAAAGTAGTGAGTGTACAGCTTGTATAACAGTGTAAATTTGCTGTCCCCTCAAAATAACTCAACACACAGCCATTAATGTCTAAACCGCTGGCAACAAAAGTGAGTACACCCCTAAGTGAAAATGTCCAAATTGGGCCCAAAGTGTCAATATTTTGTGTGGCCACCATTATCTTCCAGCACTGCCTTAACCCTCTTGGGCATGGAGTTCACCAGAGCTTCACAGGTTGTCACTGGAGTCCTCTTCCCCTCCTCCATGACGACATCACAGAGCTGGTGGATGTTAGAGACCTTGTGCTCCTCCACCTTCCATTTGAGGATGTCCCACAGATGATCAATAGGGTTTAGGTCTGGAGACATGCTTGGCCAGTCCATCACCTTTACTATCAGCTTCTTTAGCAAGGCAGTGGTCATCTTGGAGGTGTGTTTGGGGTTGTTATCATGTTGGAATACTGCCCTGCGGTCCAGTCTCTGAAGGGAGGGGATCATGCTCTGCTTCAGTATGTCACAGTACATGTTGGCATTCATGGTTCCCTCAATGATCTGTAGCTCCCCAGTGCCGGCAGCACTCATGCAGCCCCAGACCATGACACTCCCACCACCGTGCTTGACTGTAGACAAGACACACTTGTCTTTGTGCTCCTCACCTGGTTGCCCCCACACACGCTTGTCACCATCTGAACCAAATAAGTTTATCTTGGTCTCATCAGACCACAGGACATGGTTCCAGTAATCCATGTCCTTCGTCTGCTTGTCTTCAGCAAACTGTTTGCAGGCTTTCTTGTGCATCATATTTAGAAGATTAAGAGGCTTCCTTCTGGGATGACAGCCATGTAGACCAATTTGATGCAGTGTGCGGCGTATGGTCTGAGCACTGACAGGCTGACCCCTTCAACCTCTGCAGCAATGCTGGCAGCACTCATACGTCTATTTCCCAAAGACAACCTCTGGATATGACACTGAGCACGTGACCTCAACTTCTTTGGTGGACCATGGCGAGGCCTGTTCTGAGAGGAACCTGTCCTGTTATACCGCTGTATGGTCTTGGCCACCGTGCTGCAGCTCAGTTTCAGGGTCTTGGCAATCTTCTTATAGCCTAGGCCATCTTTATGTAGAGCAACAATTCTTTTTTTTCAGATCCTCAGAGAGTTCTTTGCCATGAGGTGCCATGTTGAACTTCCAATGACCAGTATGAGAGAGTGAGAGCGATAACACCAAATTTAACACACCTGCTCCCCATTCACACCTGAGACCTTGTAGCACTAACGAGTCACATGACACCGGGGAGGGAAAAATGGCTAATTGGGCCCAACTTGGACATTTTCACTTAGGGGTGTACTGACTTTTGTTGCCAGCGGTTTAGACATTATTGGCTGTGTGTTGAATTATTTTGAGGGGACAGCAAATTTACATTGCTACAATGTAAAGTAGCGAGCGTACAGCTTGTATAACAAAGTGTCATTTCTTCAGTGTTGTCACATGAAAAGATAGAAGAAAATATTAACAAAAATGTGAGGGGTGTACTCATATATAGATTGTTTTTCTTGGGATAGAAATAAATGCTGCGGCCTTGATCCCCAAGAGTCAGAGACAGGGCTCTTGGGAGGTGTAGTTCTGGGGGTGTGCCTATGTTAATAGGAACTTTCCTGCCAACAACTGCCCCTGCAAGATTTTTGAGATACTGTATATGTTTTCAACGGATAGATCAGGAAAATGTGCTTGTATTGCAGGGACATACTAACTATCGTTTTTTATTTTACACTGACATACACTTCAAATACTATAACTATTCATAGAATTCACAAACACTGTGAACACTGTAAACGCGATGGCCATGCAGTGGCTTTAAAAGAGAAGTATGGGCAGAATAGAAAATTGTATCAAATACTTACAGTAATTTTCCTTTCCTGGCACCAATCCATAGCAGCATACTACCACATGTATGCTGCCATGTTGGTGCCAGGAATACTGAAAATTGTATTCCATACTTACCTTAATTTTCCTTTCCTGGTGCCAATCCATGGCAGCATATTACCACATGTACACATGTATGCTGCCATGTTGGTACATGAAAAAATTGTATCAAATTCTTATTGTAATTTTCCTTTTGTAATGCCCATCCATGGCAGCATATTACCACATGTACTGCATGTATGCTGCCATGTTGGTTCCAGGAAAACTGAAAATTGTATCAAATCCTTACCTTAATTTTCCTTTTCTGGTGCCAATCCATAGCGGCATACTACCACATGTATACTGCCATGTTGGTGGCAGAAAAATTTGTATCAAATACTTACCTTAATTTTCCTTTCCTGGTGCCAATCCATGGCAGTATACTACTACATGTATACTGCCATGTCGGTGCCAGGAAAATGTAAAATTATATCAAATGCTTACCGTAATTTTCTTTTTCTTTTCCTGGCACCAATTCATAGCAGCATACTACCACATGTATACTGCCATGTTGGTGCCAGGAATACTGAAAATTGTATCACATACTTACCTTAATTTTCCTTTCCTGGTGCCAATCCATGGCAGCATATTACCACATGTATACTGCCATGTTGGTACATGGAAAAATTGTATCAAATTCTTATCGTAATTTTCCTTTTGTAATGCCCATTCATGGCAGCATACTACCACATGTACCACATGTATGCTGCCATGTCGGTGCTAGGAAAAGGGAAAATTGTATCAAATGCTTACCGTAATTTTCTTTTCCTGGCACGAATTCATAGCAGCATACTACCACATGTAAAATTAAAAATTTGTATCAAATTCTTACCTTCATTTTCTTTTCCTGGTGCCAATCCATGGCAGCATATTACCACATGTATACTGCCATGTTGGTACATGGAAAAATTTATCAAATTCTTACCGTAATTTTCCTTTTGTAATGCCCATCCATGGCAGCATATTACCACATGTACCGCATGTATGCTGCCATGTTGGTGCCAGGAAAACTGAAAATTGTATCAAATCCTTACCTTAATTTTCTATTCCTGGTGCCAATCCATGGCAGCATACTGCTGCCATGTTGGTGCCAATCCCATAATTCTCCTTTATTGTAATATACAGTAACAATAGTCTTGATGTACGATAAACCATCCCCACTGTGTTGTGTCTTCCCTCAGGAACAGCCGGGATAGCGGGAGATGTCGCAGCAACAAAAATTGTGGAATTGTCCAAAAAAAATCGTGAGCTCAGCGCCGAGCTGGAGAGTGAAAAGACCAAAGCGAAACAGCTGAAAAACAAAGTGAAAGAGCTGGAGCGAGAGGTAACAACATTTATCCCTGCTCAGGGCCTTCTGGTGCTGCTGGATTATAGCAGAGAGCCAATATGATGAAAAAAAAAAAAAAAAAAACACTATTTATTAAATTAATGTATTTATTAGCTAATCATTTAACCCCTTCCCATCCGTGTTATAGCCGAAAGACGGCTACAGCGCGGGCTTACTTTGACAGGAGGGCATCCATGGGCATCCTCGTGTTTCACAGGGGGGCGCACAGGCAGCGCGCTCTGTGATCGGCTGATCAAAGATCGGGGTAAAGGGCCTGTCGCCCCTTTGCCACGTGATCAGCTGTCAGCCAATGAGTAGAAAAGAAGAAAGCCATTATTAACCAGCTTCTGTTAACAGGGACATCGGTCCCCACATTGGCGATCAGTGCCCACCGGTACTCCTAATCCATGTCCACCAGCGCCACCTATCAGTGCCCATTAGTACTGCTAATTGGAGCCCATCAGTGCCTCATCATCCGTGTGACTTATCAGTGCCGCTCATCAATGAAGGAGAAAAATTACCTGTTTGAAAAATTATTTATTAATTTTTTTTTTCAAAATTTTCGGTGTCTGTTTAGCAAAAAATAATAAGCCCAGTGGTGAATAAATACCACCAAAAGGGGGCGTGGCCTGGAGAGTGATGGGGTAGGACGTTTTTAGAAGGAGCTCCGCTTCCATAACATAATCCTACTGCAATCCGGGCGATCTTAACCCATCGGCGGCGATCAGCAAGCCTATCCTGTTTCCTGACTGGCCATCGAGGTGATCTGGCCTTTTGGAGGGCCATCCGCGGCCGCGATCGCCGGATATCCCCGGCCGGGGACTGCTTGTAGGACAGGCCGCGGCTTCGGCCTAGTCCGTGGAGCGGCGGCCATCTTGCTGCACCCGGCGGCGGCCCTGACACAGTTTCTGGCCACATCCTGCTCCACAGAGACCTCTGTTTAACTGCCCTGGCCACCGGACCATCTGTAGTCACTGACCTGGTAACTTTAAACCCTGTAGCGGCCTGCTGGAGGGACTGGGGCCCCGGCCTGCTGCCCGGAGCGGCGGCCATCTTGCTACACCCGGCGGCAGCTTCTATCCATCTCCCTGCCGCGGCTTGCTCCCTGGGGGCCCCTGGTTGCCTGCCCTGACCACCGGACTACCTGTGGGCACTGCCGCAGCATTTTTGCACTTTGGGGCTGCTGGTTGGAGGATCTGAGGCCCTGTCCTGGTCTCTGGGGCAGCGGCCATTTTGCTGCACCCGGGGCCACATCCACTCCTGGCACTCACTTGTGGAGGATTCCTTGAGCAATATCAGCAGCAGATCTCTAAGCTGACGGATTCTTCACATGCACCGCCGGTCATCACGGCCGGCCAGAGGAAGGGGTAAGCAGTTGAAATTTCCCCCCGATCTGGTGGAGACAGAGGCGGCCTGTGTGGGTCGCGTGGGGTCCGGGAGGCGCACCAGTAGCGACATGGCGTCCCAGACGGAACAGCCGGAGCGGTCCCCTTCTGCGCAGCCGGGCCTGGCTGATGTCCTGGCTGCTATAGGAAACTGCCAGGCCTCCCTTACTACCCTTACCTCCAAGGTAGATGCTGTGCAATTAGATGTTGGACTAATAAGGCTGGACATGGATAAAATTAGGGGCAGACTTTCTGTTGCGGAACAACGCCTGGGGCAAGTGGAGGACACTGTGGAGTCTCATGGAACAGACTTAATGGCCCTGCAAACCAAAATTAGAGCACTGGAATATAAATCCGAAGATGCGGAAAACCGTAATAGGAGGAACAACCTCCGTATTGTAGGTCTGGCGGAGGGAGCTGAGGGGAAATGCCCGACGGAGTTTATTGAAGGCCTGCTGCGTTCCCTCCTACCAGGGGCTCAATTTTCACCTTTCTATGCGGTGGAACGGGCTCACCGGATCCCTCCCAAGCCGGGCCCTCCTGGAGCACCGCCACGCACATTTATCCTAAAGTTTCTGAACTTCCGTGACAGGGATGAGGTGCTACGAGCTGCTAGAGTGCAGGGAGAAATACGCCATCAAAATAACAAGTTACTTATCTTCCCTGACTACTCTGTTGAAACTCAAAGGCTCAGACGCTCCTTTGACCAGGTGAAGGCAGCCATGCGTCTTAAGGGCATACGATACAGCGTTCTGTTCCCAGCACGATTGAGGGTTCAAGACGGGGAAACCACCAGATTTTTTACCTCCCCCAGAGATGCTAACACATGGCTGGAATCATTGCCCCCTAATCGTTAAACGCTGCAAAATGCTTTTCTGCACTTCTGCTCTGAATATTGGCCGCTGATTGTTTAAATATCAACAGGGGACTTAACTTTGCACCCGTTGTGCCTTTTGTAATCCCTGTCGGTGGACAATATAAGTGTTGCGCCCCTGGCTATGCCAGGTGATACCTACTCTCAAGTTTGCCACTGTTTGAATCTACTCAATGTCCTTTTGGGCTGTCTTGGAGGCTCAGATGTCAGTGATGACCCTAATCCCTGAAGGAGGGCCACTGGCGGACTCTAGTGTCCATTATACGTATTGCAGGTTCACTTCTTCCTCTTTCCTCACTTGCAAGAGATATGCACCCTTTATTTTGAATGCCAAGGCTGGAATTCCATCTGGGAGACAATCAACTGCTATCCGCAGGAGACAGCACCTTGCCAGATTGACTGCCTGGAGTTTGACATACCCTGTCTTCATGGGCTACGGAATGGTCTTCCCCATTTATCCTAAACAGGGAACATATTCTATTTTATTTTTGTGGGAAGGGGGAGGAAGGAAGAAAAATCTACTCACCCACGATGGTCCGAAATAGAAAGGTTCGAAATAACCTTTGTTGGTTGGAACGCTAATTTTCTCCTTACTCTGAATGGCAGCGGAGTCTCTCGTCACCTTACGTGGACAATCCTCTCCACTAAGGGTCTACACCCACTGGTTCACGCTCCCTGAACTTGGGGGTTTAATTTTTCTTTGTTGATGTTTGGGGAACAAGGCATTCCTAGGTTGGGGTGGGGGATGCGGGGTGGGGGGCGGGGTTTAATGCTAGGTTTGTTTTTGTTAACACTATTTTGTTGTTTCAGGTGCTTTAGATTTTCTTTTTGGTTTTTTTTTGTTTTCTTTTCCATGTGCTTTGGAGTGTCGACACGGGGAAGGTTTCTAGACATTGGAGTGTACATGACAATTTATGTAATTGAGTGTGCGGGCGCTGATCCCTCGGGCTGGGTGATCCGTGTACCCCTATCAATTCTACCACCTAATGGCTGAACTTAAGGTAATCTCATGGAACGTGCGAGGCCTTAATACTGCAGTGAAAAGATCCCTAGTGTTTAAGTTCCTACAAAAGCACCAACCGCAGATCTGTATCCTCCAGGAGACACATCTGCAGGGCACCAAAACTATTTGTCTTAATAAGACTTGGGTCGGCCTACATTACCACTCCACATTTTCCACATATGCCCGTGGGGTCAGCGTCCTAGTACACAAGACAGTGCCGTTTAGGCTTCTGGAAGTCAAGACGGACAAGGAGGGTAGATACGTAATTTTATATGCTAACATATATGACAAAACTGTGGTATTAGTCGGATTGTATATTCCCCCTCCAGCTAACGGTAATGTTCTTCATGAAATCATGCAAACTGTGGTACAATATGATACAACTCTTGTTTATTTACTGGGAGATTTTAACATGGCCCCCTCGGTGGAACAAGACAGGTTACACCGGTTGGCTCGTGATACTCCGGACCTCAGACAGTGGGCTGATCTTTATGCCCTCACTGATGTCTGGAGACACATATACCCGACCTCAAAGGTATTTACTTGCCACTCTGCTTCTCATAAAACTCTATCTCGAATCGATCTGATATATGCCTCATGCCCTGCCTTGCAATTTGTTAAAGACATTTCTGTGCTTCCCAGGGGAATCTCTGACCACACGCCCCTCTGCCTGACGTTGACTTTGACTGCCCCCCCGGGCCCCCGACTTTGGAGACTGTCCAAGTTCTGGGCTGATGACGAGTGACTACAAGAACCCCTAACAGCAGCCATTTGCAATTTTTGGACGGATAATGTGGATTCTGCCCCACCGATCGTGCTGTGGGACACCTTTAAGGCTTGGGCTAGAGGGGAGTTTATGATCAGTATTGCTCGCCTTAAACGTGACTCCGCTCATGAATTGGAGGAACTTGAGAGACGGGCGACTATTCTGGAGGCTGACTTTGTCGCTGACCCGGGAGACGACAGATATAGGGAGTGGAAACGAGCTTTATGCAGACTCTCCACAGCTAGGATGGCACAAACGAATAAGGCGCTACTCTTTTCGGCCCAAAGAGTGTTTGAACATGGGGGGGAAAAATGGGAAACTCCTTGCATGGTTGGCTAAGGGTAATATCCCAGCTACCCCTATTGGTTCCATCAGGGACAGTTCCGGCCAGTTACTCACATCCCCTCAGGATATTAACACTCGTTTTCGGGAATATTTCCGAGAGGTCTACTCCTCCAGGTCTGAGGCGTCTGACTCAGACCTGGCCAGGTTTTTAGATTCATTGTCCATCCCTAATTTAACAGCTGAAGCCAGGGAAGAATTGGAGAAGGATATCTCGCTAGAGGAGATTCAGGTCGCTATGGGACATCTCAAGAGGGGGAAGGCTCCTGGGGCAGATGGTCTACCATCTGAAGTCTATTACAACTTCAGCGAGATTTTAGCTCCTAAATTAACCTCGCTATTATCTAATTTTATGGCCCTAGAATCTTTACCAGAGTCCATGAACGAGGCAGTAATTGTGTTGATTCCCAAGCCGGGTAAGGATCCGCTAGAGTGTGCCTCGTACAGGCCAATATCGCTACTCAATGTAGATGCCAAGATCTTTGCGAAAGTTCTGGCTATCCGCTTATCTCACGTCATAGAAGACCTGATCGGTATAGATCAGACCGGATTTATGCCTGGCAAGGGAACCGATATCAATCTGAGGCGTCTCTTCCTTAATCTTACTATTCCACATGACAATGCAGGGACCAGAGTTGTAGCCTCACTCGACGCCGAAAAGGCGTTTGACTCTGTGGAGTGGAACTATTTGTGGCTGGTATTACAGAGATTTGGGTTTGGCCCTAAGTTTATACATGGCATTCGACTGTTGTATCAGGCCCCCAGAGCTAGGGTCCGTACAAATAATTGGGTCTCGGAGCCCTTTGATCTATTCCGCGGCACGAGGCAGGGCTGCCCGCTCTCCCCCAGCCTGTTCGCTCTGGCGTTGGAGCCACTGGCAATTTCAGTCAGGAGTGCTCCGGATGTCCTGGGCTTGCGGGTGGGTCTGCTGGAAGAGCGGCTGTCTCTGTATGCGGACGACGCGCTTCTATACCTAAATGATGCGGGCCCGTCTCTTCTTGCGGCATTGAAAATCTTTGACAACTTTGGGGGGTTATCTGGTATAAAGATTAACTGGACCAAATCAGTACTGTTCCCCCTGGACGACGCAGCTGCCTCTGGACCATCATCCTCCCCACTACAGTGGGTGACGGAATTTAAATATTTAGGGATAGTGATCACAAAAAAGCCATCAGACTTTATAAGTAAAAATTTGAGCCCCATCGTGAATATGTTGCGTGCGAAGTGTTTGGCCTGGGCTGACTTGCCCTTAAATTTATTGGGACGCATCGGCCTCATTAAGATGATGATGCTTCCTAAATTCAATTATATTTTTAGAAACTCCCCGGTGTGGGTCCCTGCTTCATTTTTTGGGGAGGTTGGTGGTCTGGTGGGAACCTTTATTTGGAGGGGTGGGAACCCCAGATTGGCGCGCTCCACTTTGTGGCTACCTACCTGTTTTGGAGGATTAGCCCTCCCCAATTTTCAGGTCTACTACTGGGCGGCTATGTTGGTGTCGGTTTACTGGTGGTTTCAAGGTTCTAAAATGAATGCAGCAGTCTGCCTTGAGGCAAACTATTTGGGCTCCCTTACTGATCTACGTAACTTTCCCTATCGAGGTCCGGGTGCGTATACGCGAGTTCCTGAACCCACTCGGGCAACTTGGAGGGTGTGGGTGGCTGCAAGACGTAGATTCCTCTCTCCGGGTCAGTTATCACCGGCGAACCCGTTATGGGGAAATCCAGCTCTTAACCACTTCCGGACTGTGCCTGACCCACAGCTTTGGGCCAGGTTCGGCATCACAACCATAGAACAAATTATGCCCAGAGGGGAATTGCTCTCTATCACGGAAATAATGAATAAATTCCAGCTGCCCGGAGGGATGAGGTTTAGATGTTTTCAACTAAGACATGCGGCACGGGCTCAGTTTCCTCAGACGCCTTTACTTCAGGCAGATCCCATTGAGGAGCTATTGGCGTCTGGAGATGTCTCCAAGCCCCTTTCCACCTTGTATGCTGTACTCCTGGGTAAGGACTCTCCTAAAATAGCAAAATTATGGGACAGTTGGCACACCGACATTCCATCATTAGACAGAGAGGATTGGGAAGAATGTCTAGATAATGGCCCTAAACTGGTGATTGCATCCAGGGATAAGTTAATCCAGGTCAAATTTATACATAGGACTTATTACACCCCACAGAGACTCCATCGCATATTCCCTGACAGAGATCCTATGTGTAACAAATGTAAGTGCCAAATTGGAACTTTTTTCCACATGTTCTGGGAATGCCCATTGATAGCAACATATTGGTGTGCAATATTTGCAGAGATAAACTCCAGGTTGCAAATATCCATACCAATCACTCCGGAGTTGGCCCTTCTCGGGATTCATGACAATGAACAAAGAGCCTATCACTTAAAACTGCTTATTTCCCTTCTACTTTTTTATGCCAAGAAGGAGATACTGATGAAGTGGACAGACCCCTCACCCCCGACAGTGTCGGCCTGGGAGGCACAGATTGAGGCAGTTATACCTATGTACAGAATCACATATATTAATCGAGGTTGTCCATGGAAATTTGAGAAGGTGTGGACACCTTGGCTCTCATCTTAGGGGGCCACGGTGGATTCATGTATTATGTGGGGGGGAGGGAGGGGTAATCCCCGGATACATGAGGTACTTTTCTCTGTGATCATTTTGTCTAGAACGTTGACATGTACTGATGTTTCACCTCCTGCACATGTATGACACTGCTATGCGTTTGCTCATGCTTATCTGTCATGTAGTGTTCTGTATTATGTCAAGAGGTATTATGTAACCTTCTTCCTTGCGATACAATAAAGCACACCTGTTTGTTAAAAAAAAAAAATACCACCAAAAAAAGCTCTGTTTGTGTGAAAAAAAAATGATAAAAATTCCATATGGGTACAGCGTTGCATGACTGCGCAATTGTCATTCAAAGTGCGACAGCGCTGAAAGCTGAAAATTGGCCTGGGCAGGGAGGGGGTAAAAGTGCCCGGTAGGCAGGAGGGTAAAGGAATATTTTAGTTTTTGTTTTGTACTTTTTTTTATTATGTCTTCTTTAAAGTTATGTTACCATAAATGATTGCTTATGACTGTATAACATTTACTACACGCACACAGCAGGTGGCGCTGTAGTGTTTGCTGACTGCAGTTTGTGGTCATAATTAGGCTCTATGTACTTGGATAATCTCGAGCACGTTTTTTACATTATAACATTATTTGTTTGTTGCATAAATTTCCATTGTGTGTTTTTTTTTGTTTGTTTTTTGCAGCTGACAACATTTTCACAACTTCCTGAGAAAGACTCAAGGAATGGGATGAATGTGATCCGGTCCATGGAAGTAACTCCGGTAAATTGTTTCTGTGAAAAGATCTAACCACACTATACAGGGGTGTCAATGGAGGGGGGGGGGGGGGGTATAGACAGTTCTCCCATACCAGGCCCAGGCCTCATCGGGTCAGCAGGGGGCCTGGCCTTGGCAGGGCTGCTTATGGGTGGTCCCAGGGCACCATCATTCCACAGTGCAAGGGGGGGGCAACTGCTATCAAGCATAAAAACAGGTCCATAGTAGTGGCAGTGCCTGTGCTCACTCTACGGTTTGCCAGGTAGGTGTTGCTGCAGAGACAGCGGGAGAGAAACACTCGCCCTGTAAGCACGAGGGAGAGATCAGGGGCGCCAACCCTCAGTGTCAATGGAGGGGAAGCGTTGGCTTTCTCTGCATGCTGTCCAAATGGCTGCCTTCCCAGACCACAATGCAAGCATCCCAGCAGTGCACTAGCAGGTAGGTTGTTACTGGTCATAGTGCTGGCAGATTACTAGGGAGGATACAAGAGAATGAAGTCCTGGGAGGGAGTAATGTCTAATATAAATTTAAATTTGCCTGGAGAGGGGGACTGGGTGGGGGTTCAAGTTCTGGGAAGGGGGAACTTCAGCTGCGTCTTGAAAATTGTAACGTGGGGGATGAAGTTGAAATACCAGGAGTATGACCTTTAATGATGGGCTCGGGCGTGTTCTGATTGGACCCGCTAGGAAGCCGGCACTGCACACAACCAATCGTAGGCAGCGTGTGTATGTGCATCTGCGGGTCAGGAAATGCCTCACTGCCTGTGATTGGTGGTGTGCAGTGACAGCTTCCTGGCGGGTACGATCCGAACACGCCCCCGAGCCCATTATTATGACCTTAGTGTAGTCATACCTCTACTTAAAGCGGAGATCCACCCAAAAGTGTAACTTCTGCTATTCTGCTTCCTCCCTCCGGTGCCATATTTGGCACCTTTCAGGGGAGGGAGGGGGTACCTGTGTTTGACAGGTCCCTTGTCCCCACTTCTGTTGGACCTCGCTGTGGCAAAGTACGTCAGAAGTCCGGCCCCCTCCTCCTTCCCCTGCTGCCGGACCTGTAAGGGAGCGCAGCGAGCTTCGCGCATGCGCAGTAGGGACCCGGCTGTGAAGCCGCAAGGCTTCACTGCCGGGTTCCCTTAATGGCAATGGCGGTGGCAGCACCTGACAGCTGATGGAAACATTGGCTGGGGTGCCGACATCGCTGGACTCCAGGACAGGTAAGTGCCCTAATAATTAAAGTCAGCAGTATGTGTAGCTGCTGACTTTTAATTTTTGGAGGGGGTGAAGAAAATAAGCACGGCACACAGAAAGCAGAACAATAAAAATAAATAAGGTAAAAACCCTGGAAGGAGGGCCTGATCACGTGATCTATCAAAGTCATACAATTTACCTTTCCTTCCATACATAGAGCTCTCCTGCATTGAAGCGGTTGTATACCCGCACATGGAAAAAAAAAAACACACACACAAAAAAAAAACCTGTAAGGCAAAGGCATAATGAGCTAGTATGCACCGCATACTAGCTCATTATGAAATACTCACCTTAGAACGAGGTCCCCGTATCGCATCCCAGTCCACGCCGAGGGAGCTGACATTTTGCCCTTGGCGTTTCTTCTGGGTTCGTGGCTCCGGCGCTGTGAGTGGCCGGAGCCGCGATTACATCACCCCGCGCATGCGCATGGGAGTATTCTTTCCAGCAAGGTCCGGCAGCATCTGCCGGATCTTCAGCCGGGCCTTCACAGCACATGCGCTGCTTACGTCAGCGGCTGCATGCAAAGTGAATATCTCCTAAATCAGGGATATGCAATTAGCAGACCTCCAGCTGTTGCAAAACTACAAGTCCCATCATGCCTCTGCCTCTGGGTGTCATGCTTGTGGCTGTCAGAGTCTTGCTATGCCTCGTGGGACTTGTAGTTCCGCAACAGCTGGAGGTCCACTAATTGCATATCCCTGTTCTAAACCGTACTGGTTTAGGAGATTCATTTTACCTACAGGTAAGCCTTATTATAGGATCACCTGTAGGTAAAAATAACAAAAAGGGTATACAACCGCTTTAAAGAAGTCCTATGCTTCAATTAGGAATGGACACAGGAGCGATAAATGTACCAATCACTCACTGTGCTCATTCAGAACAGGAAGGGGCCGGTAAATTACATATTTACCTGTCCCTTTCTCCCGTTTTGCTTCCTGATACATCCCCCACAGCAGCTGACGAGAGAGGAGAGAAGCCAGCAGCCCTGCTGGGGGGGGGGGATCTGCGCCGCATGGGGTGATTAAGGTGTGCCCAGGCACATCCGGTACACTCCATGCACATGCCTACGGTGGCTATCTTTTTATGGAGAAATGATTATGAAAACATCCAGCAGAACCTTCTCAACTGCATCTCTTTACAGGCAGAACGTTCGGAAATAAAAGCGTTACAAGAGAAGCTGGCAGCTGCTAATCTAAAGCTAACGGAATATCGAAACCAAATCCAGACTACAAAGCAAGAGCTGAAAATGGCTCACAAGGTATAGCACAGCATCTCCCCTCTATATGTCGGGTGCAATAGATGTGACAGGTTTGTGGATGTTTTATTAACAATTGTTGGTACAGCAGAAACCTTTTACGTTTTTCGCTGACAACGTGCCTTGTGTTCCATCAAGTGTGTTGTCAGGTCCATGCTGACTGTTTTTGGGTGACTTTTGTAGTCTCTATTGTATGTATTGCTTGTACAGCAGTGGCAGCTGGTGCTCAAAATTTTTTTGGGGGGAGGGGGGGCACAAAAAATGTTGAAAAAAAATCAACAATTGCAGCCACATCAAATGCTGCCGGTCTGCCCATCAAATGCTGCCAGCGTGCCCCATCAAATGCTGCCAGTCTGCCCATCAAATGCTGCCAGTCTGCCCATCAAATGCTGCCAGTCTGCCCATCAAATGCTGCCAGAGTGCCCCATCAAATGCAGCCAGTGTGCCCATCAAATGCTGCCAGTCTGCCCATCAAATGCTGCCAGTTTGCCCATCAAATGCTGCCAGAGTGCCCCATCAAATGCAGCCAGTGTGCCCATCAAATGCTGCCAGTCTGCCCATCAAATGCTGCCAGTCTGCCCATCAAATGCTGCCAGTTTGCCCATCAAATGCTGCCAGAGTGCCCCATCAAATGCAGCCAGTGTGCCCATCAAATGCTGCCAGTCTGCCCATCAAATGCTGCCAGTCTGCCCATCAAATGCTGCCAGAGTGCCCCATCAAATGCAGCCAGTGTGCCCATCAAATGCAGCCAGTCTGCCCATCAAATGCTGCCAGTGTGCCCCATCAAATGCAGCCAGTGTGCCCATCAAATGCTGCCAGTGTGGCCATAAAATGCTGCCAGTGTGCCCCATCAAATGCTGCCAGTGTGCCCCATCAAATGCTGCCAGTGTGCCCCATCAAATGCTGCCAGTGTGCCCCATCAAATGCTGCCAGTGTGCCCCATCAAATGCTGCCAGTGTGCCCCATCAAATGCTGCCAGTGTGCCCCATCAAATGCTGCCAGTGTGCCCCATCAAATGCAGCCAGTGTGCCCCATCAAATGCAGCCAGTGTGCCCCATCAAATGCAGCCAGTGTGCCCATCAAATGCAGCCAGTGTGCCCCATCAAATGCTGCCAGTGTGGCCATCAAATGCTGCCAGTGTGCCCATCAAATGACACCCCGCTCACAATCCCCCCCCCCCCGCGCGGATGGATCGCGGAACACCTGTTCCCACCGCACTGCCCCCCCCCCCCCCCCCGCGTAAATGGATCGCGGGACACCCCGCTAAAACCACCACCCCCCCCCACCCACAGATGAGATGGATTGCGGGACACCCCGTGCAGGAGTACCAACGCCACACAACCACCCCCCCTTGCCAGGTGAGGGATATGAACGCGGGGGAACACCCAGTTTCCTGATGGGAGGGAGGAGAATCAGTGTGAGAATATCGAATATTATTTCGCTATTATCACACAACTGGGTGGGCTTGGAGCGCAGTGCTCTGCACCCTGAGCCCACCCTTTTTTTGAAGCCTATTAGAGCCTCTGGCTCTAATCACGTGCTTAAAAAAAAAAAAACAGATCAGGGGGCTGGACGCATAAATGGGCCGCCACTTCTCTACATCTACCGTATATACTCGAGTATAAGTCGAGTTTTTCAGCACTTTTTTTTGTGCTTAAAGTGCCCTCCTCGACTTATACTGGAGTCAAGCAATTTTCTGCAGCAAAAAATTTCATTTTCCGAACCAACTTTGGGGCCCCGTATCTCAGGGCCACTTTGTGCTAGGAACCCCAAATTTGGTGTGCAAACCAAGTGGAACTGGTACCACAACATATCCAAAGCTGGGGTTCCTAGCACTAAGTGGCCCTGAGATACGGGGCCACAAAATCGGTTCGGAAAATGTCATTCTCTGCTGCAGAAAAGTGCTTGACATTTTCTGAACCGACTTTGGGGCCCCATATCTCGGGGCTACTTGGTGCTAGGAACCCTAAATTTGGTGTGCAAACCCAGTGGAACTGGTACCATAACATATCCAAAGCTGGGGTTCCTAGGACCAAGTGGCCCCGAGATACGGGGCCCCAAAGCCGGTTCGGAAAATGTCATTCTCTGCTGCAGAAAAGTGCTTGACATTTTCTGAACCGATTTTTGGGGCCACGTATCTCGGGAACACTTGGTGCTAGAAACCCCAGCTTTGAATATTTTATGGTGTTCCACTGAGTTTGCACACCAAATTTGGGGTTCCTAGCACTAAGTGGCCCTGAGATACGGGGCCCCAAATTCGGTCAATTGTGTCCATCTGCAGCAATATCATTTCGGGACCATTTGGGTTCAGAGACCCCAAATTTTGGCTGCAGCTAGGGGGCATCTAGGAACCCTTAACTACCGAGTTTGAAGTTCGGGGGACCTATGGCTGCAAATGGGCACAGTGAGGCTGCAAATGGGCATTGTTGACCCTCTTTTCCACTTACAGTCGCTGTGCATTTCTCACCCTCGTCTTATACTCGGGTCACTACGTTTTTCCCATTTTTTTGGGGGGTAAATTAGGGCCTCGACTTATACTCGGAACGACTTATACTCAAGTATATACGGTAATCTCCTTTAAAATGTATAGAAGCTTTTGTGGTGCTCACACTTGCATAGTCTTACCTGATGCCCAGGCTGGTATGCTGAGCCTTTTATTCTATGCCCTGGTAGATATACTGAGCCTCACCTGATAACCAAGTTAGTGTTCAGAGCCTTGTCTGGTGCCAAGAACAAGATGGTAAACCTTTTCTGGGGCCCAGGCTCTATCCTGAGCATTATGTGGTTTCCAGGCTACAGTGCATGGTGTAAGAGCAGTGTGCTGAGCCTTATCTGGTGTAGAGGTGAACATGCTAATCAGTGGCAGCTGCTCCATTAGGGGAGAAGGGGCGCCGCCCCTCTAATCCATGTGCCCGACCCCTAAACTACATGCAGGGCACCTGACGCATGGATTTTAATGGGATTTTTTTTTTTGAAGCACATGATTAGAGTCTGAGGCTCTAATTGGCTTCAAAAAAGGGTGGGCTCGGGGCGCAGAGCTCTGTGCCCTGAGCCCACCCTTTTGTGTGACATTGGCAAATTAATAATCGCTAATGTCTTCCTGCTTCTCCTCCTGGCCAGTGGTGGGGGTATGTGCGAGTGAGGGGGGCAGGTTTGTTTGCCAGCCCCCCCTATAATATTGGGCACCAGCCACCACTGATGCTAAGCTTTATCAGGTGCCCAGGTAGGATTGCCACCTTTTCTTCAAGCCAAACCTGAACACTTTACAGGGCACTTTTTTTTCTGTAGTGTACAGTATAGGATTATAAAAGACCTGGGACACCTTCTGGGCGCCTCAAAGAGAGTGGTAATGCAGCGTGCTGCGGCAAACAATGGGTGTGGCCAAACTGCTTTTGCTAACATTATCTCCCCCCCCCCACCCCAGTGCTGCCAAACCTGCCCCCAGACAGCGGCCCGCAGCTCCCGGATGGCAACAGATTTTTGTGTGACTATCTCAGTTACTTGGGGAGCCGCAGCCCTGTCTAAATAATCTATCCGGGTTTCAGGCAGACTGAAACCCGGACACAAGATTCCAAACCTGAACTGTCTGGGTGAATCCTGGACAGGTGGCAACCCTATGCCCAGGCCACTGTGCTGAGAGATGTGGTGCCTGGTTTAACATGCAGAGTCTTCTTTTTTTAACTCAATCTAACATGCATGACATGCCAAGCCCTTTCTTATATCCCATGCTATTTGCAGGTTCTTGTCAATGAAGTTGGAGAAGATGTGAATATTCCTCAGCTAATTTCCTCATCTGGAAGTTGGAGAGGCCGGGCGCAGCACATTCTAGCTCTGCAGGGCAGGGTGAGTCTAAAACCCGTGGACTGTTTTTTCTGAGGAACTTGCTGGAGTGACTTATCTGGAGCGTTGTCATTGCTCCATCCATGGTACTATACGAGTTCCATCTCCATGACCATTTCTGAAATAGAACCAATGTAATGTTGTCTATACTCTGTGCAGGTCCGGGAGCTGGAGAGCCAGCTGGGCCAGATAAGGAGTCCCACGTCAGAACTCAGTCTGGAGGAAGAGATGTTGGGGACATCCCGGAGATTGCCCGCTCAGGAGAAGAACTTGTTTCGCTTGCGAACGTTGGAGAAAGAGAAGAAAGAATCGCTGGAGGTAATATAGACAATTAAGACAGATATTGTGAGAGCTGCAGGACAATATCATGGAGGTGTTTTATATTTGTTGTCTCTATATAGTCAGCATAATCCGCAGAGCTTTAAAATGTGCAAATCACCATTTATATCAGTTTCCGAGGAGCCTAAAACCTTTTAAATTGATAAGCCAATTAACCCAGCAGCAGGTTAGTGTGGTTCCCCTTGCACAACATGGGGAGGATTTGCAAACTTCATACAAAGAAGACCCTGCCCTGGTGGAGTCTGATTCGGGAAACAATTAAAATTATTTTAAACTTTAAATATTTTTTTAAAATAACAAATCTGTTATATTTACCTGCTCTGTGCAATGGTTTTGCACAGTGCAGCCCCAATCCTTCTTTGCTGGGGTCCCCTGCCGGCGCTCCGCGCTCTTCCTGCATTCTAAGTACCTCCCAGCAAGCCACTTGCTAAGGGAAGTACTCCCGAGCTCCACTGCCTGCATCCAGAGACACACACAATCAGGCTTTTGCCCTGCCCCCTGTTCCCTAATCATAGGATTTGGTTGACAGCAACAGGAGCCAATGGCTCCTCCTGCTATGAATCTGCCCTGTGAGGAGGGAGTGGAGAGAGCCACTGGATTGAGATCTGTCTTATTTAAGTATGGGGGGGCTGGGGGGGGGGGGGTATCGTGGACACAAAGGGTTTTTACCTTAAAGAGGAACTGCAGTCTTCTCACATAAATTGTAATAAAAACATCTTTGCCATTCTGAAGCTTCCCTCCTACCACTTTGCATATTATTGTATATATACTCTGATTCTGTACTTGCCAAATATGCTGCAGAAATCTCCCTCCACTGAGTCTGGCTGCAGCCATTTTAACTGTGGGCAGCTGAAGCTGCTGCCTGTTCACTTCCTGGATTTACACAGAGGAACACCTCCAGCTCTGCAGCTCTCATTGGCCCTCTTCCTGGCAAACTCTCAGTGAGAGAGAACTGTGCATGATGTCATAAGCCTAGGTGTTTTACCAGACAAGAAATAGGAAGTGGGCTGTATAAGGTATTTACTGGCAGAAAAAAAAATGTTTTACTATCCAAAGTAAAAACAACAAGGGCAGAAGATTTTATAGATGGAAGGAAAAAAAATTCTGCTTTAATGCAGAGAATGCATCAATCCCATAATGACACATATGTGTGGTCTCCAGGAGGTGGGCTTTAAACCTGGGTTCCGCATATGTTCTTGTGTTTGTGCTGGGAGCTCACCAAGAGCCCCGGGTCTTGTACTAACGATCGGGACCCGGGACTCCTGATTTCCGGTCACCTGATCACTGTGATAGCCTCTGATTGGCAGCCGTGCGACTGCCTATCTGCCCCCAGGTAGCTCTGAACACATTTTCTCATTTTCTGTGCAGCCCGCCCCTGTGTTTTCTTTCTCCTCTGAATGGAGAGGAAGATACATTGTATCTTTCTCTCCTTGCAAGGGAAACATTTTAACTTAAAGAGGAGGACCCATGAAAAAAAAATAAAAAATTTAAAAGTCAGCAGCTACAAATACTGCAACTGTTGACTTTTAATTGGACACTTACCTGTCCCAGGGTCCAGCGATGCGGGGGATCGAAGCCCCGCTCGTCTCCCCCCTCCGTTCGGCAGCGCCGTCATTGCAACTGTGGGCGCCGGGCTGTGGCTTCACAGCCTGGCACCCACTGCGCATGCGTGCGCGGCGTCGCGCGCCGTGCTTGGCCGCTCAGTCACCTGGGACCTGTAATGGGTCCCAGATGATTGACAAGAGGGAGGGAGCAGAGCCGAGTCCTTCCTGTCCCGAGGGGAAGTGATGTCACCAGCCCAGGCACTGGAAGGGGCAGACTACGAGGGACCCCCTAGCAACAGGCATTTAGAGGTAAGTAAAAAAAAAAAAAATTTCCAAATGTTTTTTTTTTTTATTTTTTTTAGGCACAGTCATGAATTTTTTTTTTTTTGGGGTGGAACACCACTTTAAAGCAGAGTTCCACCCAAAAGTAGAACTTCCGCTTTAAGCACGCCTCGCCCCCTTACATGCCACATTTGCAATATAATTTTTTTTGGGGGGGGAGTGGGTACCTTCTTTTTAGTGGGACTCCCTGTCCCACTTTCTCCTTCCTCTTCTCGTCCTAGGCAGCCCCTCCCTGCCAGCAATCTTCTGGGACACGTCACAGGTACCAGAAAATTGCCTGGCCAATAGCAGAGTGCAACGCAACTCACGCGTGTGCAGTGCGCGCCTGGCCGTGAAGCCTTAAGCTGTCACGGCCAGGTGCCCACAGTTGCTATGACGGCGCCGCAGAGGAGGAGCGAGGCTTCAGGCGCCTGTATCGCTTGACCGTGGTGCAGGTAAGTGTCTGCTTAGTATAAGTCAGCAGCTACACTTTTTCCGCTTTAAAGTGTAAGTTTACCTTTACAGAAAATCTGTAAGGTGAACTTACATTGGATCCCCCCCCCCGGGTTCCACTGCTGTCAGACACCGGGACGCCGCTGCACCACACTAAGGATTTGCAATCCGCGCTGCCTAATGTCCTTTCTGTACCTCTCAGCGTGTACGTCTAGGAGGCATTCTAATTGGTCAGCACAGTCACATGGACGGCACTGACCAATCAGACTCCGTCTAGCCCGTCATGTCAGCGCTGGAGGAGAGGAGAGAAATCTAGAAAGATTTCAAATCCCCGGACCGGTGAAGTGGCGTCCCAGTGCCTGACAGCGGTAGATCGCGGGACTCCGGTACAGCAGGACCAGGGGGGGGTGGGGAGGGGGTCCAGTGTAAGTTCACCTTACAGATTTTCTGTAAAGGTGACCTTGCCCTTTAAGGCCCGGTTCACACTAGTGTGATACGAGAACCCTGCGAATCCACTGCGGGTTCCCGCATCGCACCTGAATTGCACAGTGGTCCACACAGTGCGAACTGTAAAATGGTGCAGGAATCGGATCGAATAGGTGTGAACATCCATGCAATCTGATTCCAGTGCAGACCAAAAAAAGGGGTGCGAATGTGAAATGCGATCTTAGCCATACAGTTTGGCTGAAATCGCATCGCACAGACATTGTATATGATGTGCACAGCAATGCGTTGCAAATCACATGCGATTTCTGGCATTGCACTAGTGTGAACCGGGCCTAGGTGTGTAAAAAAAAAAAAAGACAGGAAGAAAAAATAGCTAGATCAAGGCTTGATCTAGGTCAGGATTAGTGTTGGGGTCAAGGTAAGGGTGAAAGGTTAAGGCTGGGGTCAAAGGTCAGCGTCAATATGTTTTAGGTAGGATAAAAAACACACATGTGACCATGTAAACAACATCACATGTCAACACCATGTTACTTGTGTAAGCTACACTGAAAAGAGCAAAAGTTGGGATCCTTTCTTTGTCTATGGCGGCCTTTCTTAACCTCTATGGTCCCCAGGTGCTTCAGTAAACCTTGGCAGCCCATGACCCTGTCGCTAGTTGGTCGGTTTTCCTTCCTTGGACCCCTATTGGTTATATATAGAAAAATAAGCACCCCTCAGTACAAAGGGACTTTAAGGGCGAACTTTTTAGGGACACAATATTTTCAAAAAATAGAAAAATGTACTTCATAAAAACAATGTAGTGGTCAAAGATAATAACCATGCACAAAGTGATACATAATATCCATATATAGTATATAAGCAGAAAGCACTTCTCCTATAGCCCAACACGTTTCAGGAGATTCAAGATAAATCCCTTCTTCAGGGGCATGAAGGAGACAATAATTGGAGATGCTCAATATTGCATTCATGGAATAAGTATTATTAAAAAAAGATTATAGGGATGGTACTGAATGGATGTGGAGACACGTATCCAGGTTGAGAAGGAGGTCACCCAAGGAGAAAGAATAGATCCTCAAGGCTCGAGGGATCCCTCACAAGGGTCCCCAAAAAAGAGTAAGTCCCCGCAGCAAATTCGTGCAAAACAGTGCATGGCTGAGATTATGGGAAAATCAATCTTTAGTGGAGAAGTAGCAGCGTTTCTCTCACACAGAACCCCAAAACAGCAGCGTCCGCTTATTCCATGAATGCAGTATCATCTCCAATTATTGTCTCCTTCATGCCCCTGAAGAAGGGCTTTACCTTGAATCTCCCGAAACGCGTTGGGCTATAGAAGTGCTTTCTGCTTGTATACTATATATCAGTGATATGCAATTACCGGACCTCCAGCTGTTGTAGAACTACAAGTCCCATGAGGCATAGCAAGACACCGAAAGCCACAAGCATGACACCCAGAGGCAGAGGCATGATGGGACTTGTAGTTTTGCAACAGCTGGAGGTCCGCTCATTGCATATCCCTGCTATATATGGATATTATGCATCACTTTGTGCATGGTTATTATCTTTGACCACTACATTGTTTTAATGAAATACATTTTTCTTCTTTTTTTTTTTTTTAAATATTGTGTCCTTAACAAGTTTGCCCTTAAAGTCCCTTTGTACCAGGGGGTAATTATTTTTCTATATATACTATACCTGGGACGGTGGTAACAACAAATGGAGTCTTTTCTCCATAATGGTTCCTCTTAGATAATCTACTGGACCCCTATTGGTCGGTCCTGACCACTGCAGACCGGGAACATCCCACAAGAGCTGCCGTTTTGGAGTTGCTCTGAGCCAGTCATCTTGCCTTGTTAAAGTCGCTCAAATCTTTACCCGTACCTGTTTTTTTTCTGCTTTCAACACATCAGCTTCAGGGACAACATGTTCACCTACTGCCTAATATATCCCACCCACTTTCAAGTGCCATTGTAACAAGAAAATCAATGTTCTTCACTTTATCTGCCGGCGGTCATAAAGTTATGGCTGATCAGTGTACAGAGCTGCAGAAAAAGATGAGTATGAATGAGTTTTTGAGGTTTCAGTGTATTTCTGAGACGTCTCCAGATGATTGTTTCTATCTCCTGTCCTCCCTTATGATGATATAAAGCTATTATCAGTTTGCCTGATGTGAGCAGAATAACTATTTTTACTTTGTCACTCCCGATGGAAAACCGCTGAATGTGGAAATGAAGGTTGATGACGAGGAGCCGAGTGCGGCTTTCACCACTTACACGTGTAATCCTATACTGACAGCTGATAGAATTTACTGTCACTATTCATGTGCTGGAAAAGCCCCATCCATTCATATCGCTAAGATCTGCGGTTCCCATCCAGCACAGAATACTCAGATACTGAATGATGGCATTATCCTTTTATTCTGAGCTTCTTTCTATCAGAATATTAGAAGAAAAAAATTTGAATGTACATGTAACACGCTACAAGCAAAGCTCAGGTGCAGGGCTGGTACAAGGATTTTTGACACCCTAGACGAAACCAAATTTTGCCACCCCCCCTGGCTCCACCCCTGACTCCACCCCCTTTCCTCTGCCCATGTATACCCCACCTTTTTAATTTTAGTGTCAAACAAATGCAGCCTCACCAGCACCCATGAAATGCAGCCTACCAGCACCCATCAATGCAGCCTCATCAGCGCCCATCAAATGCAGCCCACCAGCACCCATCAATGAAGCCTCACTAGCGCCCATCAAATGCAGCCTCACCAGCGCCCATCAAATGCAGCCTCACCAGCGCCCATCAATGAAGCCTCATCAGCGCCCATCAAATGCAGCCTCACCAGCACCCATCAATGCAGCCTCATCAGCGCCCATCAAATGCAGCCCACCAGCACCCATCAATGAAGCCTCACTAGCGCCCATCAAATGCAGCCTCATCAGCGCCCATCAAATGCAGCCTCACCAGCGCCCATCAATGAAGCCTCATCAGCGCCCATCAAATGCAGCCTCACCAGCGCCCATCAAATGCAGCCTCACCAGCGCCCATCAAATGCAGCCTCACCAGCGCCCATCAAATGCAGCCTCACCAGCGCCCATCAAATGCAGCCTCACCAGCGCCCATCAAATGCAGCCTCACCAGCGCCCATCAAATGCAACCTCACCAGCGCCCATCAATGAAGCCTACCAGCGCCCATCAATGAAGCCTACCAGCGCCCATCAATGAAGCCTACCAGCGCCCATCAATGAGCCTACCAGTGTCCATCAACGCAGCCTCACCAGCGTCCATCAACGCAGCCTCACCAGCGTCCATCAACGCAGCCTCACCAGCGTCCATCAACGCAGCCTCACCAGCGCCCATCAATGAAGCCTACCAGTGTCTATCAATGCAGCCTACCAGCGCCCATCAATGCAGCCTCACCAGCGCCCATCAAATGCAGCCTACCAGCACCCATCAATGCAGCCTCACCAGCGCCCATCAATTCAGCCTCACCAGCGCCCATCAATGCAGCCTCATCAGCGCCCATCAATGCAGCCTACCAGCGCCCATCAATGCAGCCTACCAGCACCCATCAATGCAGCCTCACCAGCGCCCATCAATTCAGCCTCACCAGCGCCCATCAATGCAGCCTCATCAGCGCCCATCAATGAAGCCTACCAGTGTCTATCAATGCAGCCTCACCAGCGCCCATCAATACAGCCTCGCCAGCGCCCATCAAATGCAGCCTACCAGCACCCATCAATGCAGCCTACCAGCACCCATCAATGAATGTTTGCTTGCTTCCCTTCATTCGGGAGTCAGGACACAGACACAGTCCTCCGCCGCCGCTGCGCCTCTGACACTATGTGCGAATGGAGGGACCGCTGCCTGCTGATGCTGAGACTTAGTCACTTGCTGCAGAGAGAAGAGAGTAGGAACACCAGTGGCCGGGCGCCCTAGGCAGCAGTGTGCCCTAGGCAGCTGCCTAGTTTGTGTAGTGGTAGCGCCCTGCTCAGGTGACAGAACCTCTCTTCACCTAGCATCCCTACTGTAATACTCCAGGGACGTCCAGTGCGGTCACTGGCTAGTATCAGAGCCAGATACACACAGGTTACATACGCCGCAAACCTTAGAGCGAGAGCAATAATTCTAGCTCTAGACCATCCTCTGTAACTCTAAAGGGGTAACCTGTAAAAAAAATTTAAAGCGTCGCCTATGGAGATTTTTAAGTACTGAAGTTTGGCCCCATTCCACAATGGAATGATGGGACTTGTAGTTTTGCAGCTGGAGGTCCGCTAAGTGCATATCCCTGCTCTAGACCACGGGTCCCCAAATATCCCTAACAAAAGTACAACCCATGGTCCTAAAGACTTTTTAGGAGAGGCAGACTGTGGCCAGAGGGAATGTACAATACCCCAGGCTCATTGCTCAGTGGGAGTATAAAAAAACTTCCTGGTGCCTATGATAAGTGTGGGAAGGAATAATAAACCATCAGTGTTGTCAGTGGGAGGAATAGTGCCCCATCATTGGTATCAGTGGGAGGAATAGTGCCCCATCCTTGTTAGTAGGAGGAATGGTGCTGTAACATTAGTGACAATGGGAAGAATAGTGCTACATTGTTGGTGTCAGTAGAAGCAATTGTGACCCATTGTTGGTGTCAGTGGGAGAAATTATGGCTCAGCTTTGATGTCAGTCAGAGGAATTGTACCCCATCATTGATGTTACTGGAAGTAGTAGTGGCCCATGTTTGATGTTAGAGGGAGTAATTATGCCTCATCATTGTCAGTGGAAACAATTGTTCCCTACTGTTGGTATCAGTGGAAAGGAATAGTGCCCCATCGTTAGTGTCAGTGGGAGAAATTACGGACAAGCTGTGGTGCCAGTGGGAGGAATAGTGCTACATACTTGGTGTCACCGGAGGTAGTAGTGCCCCATCTTTGATACCATTGGGTGGAATAGTGCCCCATCTTTGGTGTCAGTGAAAAGAATAGTTGCTCCAATGTCGGTGTCAGTGAGAGGAATTGTGCTCCACTGTTGGTGGAAGCGGAGAAAAAGAGTGTTGGTCATTGGTGTCATTGGAAAGAATTGCTTACCATCCTTGGTGGCAGTGGGAGGAATTGTGCCCCATCATTAGTGTTAATGGGAGAAATGATGCTCCATAGTTGGTGTCAGTGAAAGGAATAGTGACTTATTGTTGGTGTCGGTGAGGGAGATTACGCCCCATGGTTGCTGTCCGTGGGAGAAAGTGTGGGCCACTGCTCTGGACTACTTCTAACATGTTTCACTCTCAGAAGAGCATCATCTCAGTTTCCCTTATGACTAGTTGTTTTTAGAGGTGACAAAAAAAAATAATTTGAGTCTCATGCAAAGGACCTGCTGGTAAAGCAGAACGGGCTTCTTTTTTTTTTTTTGAAGCTCCGGATTCAAATGTATTATTAGATTGGGACGAGGCACAAGGACTGATCCCAACAAAAACAAGGTGGCCTTCAAACAGGGTGTCCAGATTTCAAGGCACATGTATAAAGTCTAATGAGAACACCAAACTGAGTGAATGTCCAAAAACACTTTATATTAATATTGGCTCACAAACAACTAAATAGAAAAGCCAACATGTATTGGGGGCTCAAACACCTTCCCCCTTTTTCAGAGCTTAAAACATAACGGGGGGCATTTAGGAGGATGCAATGTGAACACGCAGTAAAAGATGCTTATATGACTTGCTTATGGTTCTGTTTCCTACATACTGAAACTTTAATACAGAATACGAAGACATACAGAGACGGATTAAGGAAGAATGGGGCCCCGGGTAAGGTAGCAGCTTTGCACCTCTCTCCTTCCTCCTCGGTCCCGGACACCGGATAGATCATAAACCATACATTTTCCACAGTCGGTGATGATTTGGGGGGCCGTGTCATCTGCTGGTGTTGGTCCTCTGTGTTTTATCAAGTCCAAAGTCAGCTCAGCCCTCTACCAGGAAATTCTAGAGCACTTCATGCTTCACTCTGCTGACCAGCTTTATAAAGATGCTGATTTCATTTTCCAGCAGGACTTGGCACCTGACCACACTGCCAAAAGTACCAATACCTGGTCACATGATCATGGTATCACTGTGCTTGATTGGCCAGAAAACTCTCCTGACCTAAACCTCATAGAGAATCTGTGGAGTATTGTCAAGAGGAAGATGAGAGACACCAGACCCAACAATGCAGACAGCTGAAGGCAGCAACCTGGGCTTCCATAACACCTCAGCAGTGCCACAGGCTGATCACCTTCATGCCACACCGCATTGATGCAATAAATCATGCAAAAGAAGCCCCGACCTACGGAGGGTACAGCCCTGCCAGACGCTAACCTTTACCACATGGCTTGCCACCTGACACGTCTCTTGGACTGGTGCCGTCATGGTTCCTTAAAACAGTGGGTCCAAATAGAGCAGAGTTTGGCGGGGACCCAGTTGGACTCGGTGACATGGTGCCAGACTCACTTGCCAAGTCGGGTCTTGGACCACCCCACGGTGGGAGAGACATGGCGGATCTCCCAGAAGGCCTTTCGCAACTTCTCTGTCGTGCCCACCCCCTCGCTTCTCACCCCTATTGTTGGCAACCCGGCTTTTAGTCCGGGGGTTGATGACTCTGGTTTTCAGGGACTCAAACAGGTTGAGAGATCCCAGGTCCAACACTAGTATGCGGTACTGTTGACTTAAACTCCCTAGGACGTATTGGAGGGCTCCCCAAGCCTGGAGCGATTGACTGATGGCTATTTTATAGGCCCTTTGGGTCATTTTATATTCTATATATACGATGTTTACCGAACTAAATGTCATGCGGGCTGCAGAGACTTCCTATACTTCGAAGCTCAGGGCTTTTCTTTAGACATTGTTCCTCTTGGCACTACCGTGTGATAGTGGTGATAGTATTTTTGATCCAGAGAAGTTCCGTATGCAAATGAAGTGGTTTCTGTATTTCCGTGTGTTTTGTCTGAATAAAGAATTGCAAAAGAAGCCCCGAAGTATTGAGTGCATACTATACTGTACATGGACAGACTTTTCAGTAAGGCCTCATTCACACGAGGCGGCTTAGCGGGAGATCTCTCCGTTGATCTCCGCTGAGCCAGCGGATGACAGGTCCCTCTCTGCTCACTGAGCTGGGAGGGGCTTGTCAGGCGCCGCTGCTGCCTATGGAGGGATCGGATGAAAACGGACAGCATGTCCGTTTTCTTCAGATCTCACCCGATCAGATCCGCCAGTGACGGATCCGGACGTAGGGCCATCCGTCTGCTTTTAGCGGATCAGACGGGGTCGGATGTCAGCGGACAAGTCTCCGCTGACATCCGTCGCTCCATAGGCTAACATGGAGCGCCCGTTCAGGTCCGCCGTCAAAACTGACAGGCGGACCTGAACGGTCCGATCGTGTGAAAGCCAACACTTCTGTATTAAAAAATCCATTTTTTTTTTTTTTTTTTTTATTGGTCTTGTGTAATATTCTCATTTGCTGAGATACTGAATTTTGGGTTTTCACTCGTCGTAAGCCATAATCATCAAAATTAAAAGAAAAAAAGGCTTGAAATATATCACTCAGTGTGTAATAAATCTATATAATATATACATTTTTTACTTTTTGAATTGAATTACTGGAATAAATTAATAATTAATAAATTGTAAGGTGAAGACATTAACTGCGTAATAAATTATTCTGCACAGTAAAGAAACGCACTGCAGGATAAAAAAAAATGAAAAGTGAAGTGTGGGTAAAGATCTTTTTGCCATACTTCTCTTCTGGGTCACAGGAGTACTCTAACCCAGAATCACCCCCTCCCCTACGGAAGTACGACGTGCTGAGAGGCTCAGCCAGCTGCTGTCAGGCATCTGTGTGGATCCCAACATTATTGTCAGGATGCATCCACAGATTGGACCAGCCCTGTGATATCAGCCAACAGCAGCAGGCTTTACCCGCCAATTAAGGTAAAGTCCCTGCTTGTTCTATAACAATCCGCCAAAACAGCAGCAGCTGTTGTGCAGGGATTACTCTGCCTGCACCTGAATGTGATGAAATAGTCCCCTTTCTGCCCCCGGACCCCACCCCTTATGAATAAATGGGGCTCGATGACACTGGCCAGGACTGAGCCGTGGCTGGACATTTTTCTAAAAGCTGTGACTGTCCCGGCAACTCCAGGACTGTTGCCAAGAATATAACTGGCACATACTGAAGGCTTCATGTAGTAGTAGTTCTGTTTTTATTCCTATATTCCTATTGTTGTTGCTTCCATGTTGTCTCTTTGTTATAATCCTAGAGACTGACCGGGGAACATGACACTCTCAGAAGGGAACATGAGGATCTGAAAAAGAAGTTTGAGGCTTCCAAAGCCAGGAACCGATCTCTGTCCAATGATCTGAAGACCCTCAAGTTGCAAATGACGACACTGCTGGATAAAGGGAAGCATGACGATGAACTCATAGACGCCCTGCTGGTACTATGTGTTCGTTATTCTTAAAGGAAATTAATAGTATTTTCAGAAAGAGAGCAGGATGGATATGAATAATTTATGCTTTTTGTTTCCAGGTAAAAATCTGTATTTTTTTGCTAGAAAATTACTTATAACTCCCACACATTATATATATATATATATATATATATATATATATATATATATATATATATATATATATATATATATATATATATATATATATATATATATACACAGTATATATACATACATAAATAATTGCAACAATCACCATTTTATTCTCTAGGGACTCTGCTAAAATATATATATATATATATATATATATATTATATATTATATAATACACCCCTTATATGTTACATATTATATATTTTTTTTTTTTGTTCCTAGAGAATAAAATGGCGATTGTTGTAATTATTTATGTCACATGGTATGTGCGCAATGGTTTTCAAATTGTATTTTTTTGGAAAAAAAAACACTTTACTGATTTTTTAAAAAAATCACAATAAATACCCAATTTCTTTGTAAAATATGAAAGATGATGTTACGCCGAGTAAATAGGTACCTAACATGTCACACTTTAAAGTTGCGCACATCCGTTGAAAGGCGACAATCTACCGTACTTAAAAATCTCCATAGGCGACACTTTAAAAATTCTTACAGGTTACCAGTTTAGCGCTACACTGGAGGTCTAGCGCGAGAATTAATGCTCTCGCTCTAACGATCGCAGCGATACCTCACGTGTGGTGCAAATACCATTTATATATGCGTGCGTGACTTACGTATACGTTCGCTTCTGCGCGTGAGCACGGTGGGATGGGGGCGCTTTAATTCTTATTTATGTTTATTTTTAGACTGCCCCTTGAATTTTTTTTATCACTTTTATTCCTATTACAAGGAATGTAAACATCCCCTGTAATAGAAATAAGGATGACAGATCCTTTTTATGGAGAGATCTGGGGTCAGAAAGACCCCAGATCTCTCCTCTACCTTTTTAAAAGTAAAAGATCGAATAGCAGCTCCTGTGTCCTCTCCTCCTCTTCTGCATCACAGCGCTTTGCACCGTGCGTCTCCTCCCTCCTCCTCCTAGGTGTCCAATAGGATCGCCTGTCCTTTTAGCCAATCGGGTGACCTGTCTCAGGACCCGCTTCCTGATTGGCCGTGAGGAGGGTCAGTGTGGCAATAGTGAATATTAATTTGCTATTGTCACACAACTGGGTGGGTCCTGCATGTAGATCAGGGGGCTGGACGCATGGATGGGGGGGGCGGAGCCCGACGGGCCGCCACTGCAGCCACCTAACGGAAAACAACGCACTCCATGTGTGGTGGATATTTTAACAGATGTTTAGCAGTTATAGTAAAACCCCTACTAAACTATTAGTACTCAATCCGCTCCAAAATCAAAAATCACACTCTCAAGTGATTTATAAAAAAATGTGATAATGAATCACAATGAAATGAAGTGTAAATACGGCTGTAGCTTCTTACAATCATCTTCCTACATTTTTTCAGGTCCAGCAGAAGAATATGCAGGAGATCCTCACCAACCTGAGCAAGCAGGAGCAGAAACACCAAGACTCGCAGCAATCCCTGAGCCTGCACCTGAACAACGAGAGCCAGAAGCAGAACTCGCTGGTCAATCAGCTGAAACTGATGGTGGTGGAGAGGGAGGCCAAGGTGAAAGAGCTGGAGGTGGAAATCCAGCAACTGACCAACAAGGTAAAACTTTAAGTGGACCTCTCGCTTACTTTACAAGTCTACATGAATAAATTCCTGACCTGTCACAATATACAACAACTGTATCATTTTCCATCCTGGACCCCCAACCCAGTGACTGTCTACGCTAGACCTGAGCCGGCATGTACTGGCCATCGGGACTACCGGGAGTCTCCCGGTGGGCCGATGGGTCAGTGGGCCAGTTTCAGTGACAGCCTGTCAAAGTAATGGCTGCCTGGCTAACCAATAATTTAAGCACCGCTGTACTGCCTATTAGAGCCCTTCCACACTGAGCCACGGGAAGCGGCAGTGGTAAGGTGCTGCTAGTTTTAGCGGCGCTTTACCGATGTCTTAGCGGTGCTATTCGGCCGCTTGCGGGGCGCTTTTAACCCCCGCTATCGGCCAAAGGAAGGATTAAATGCACCCATGTAGCGCTGTTGCCGAAGCACTTTGCAGGCACTTTGACAGCTTTGCACATTCATTTCAATGGACAGGAGCGGTCCAACGCAACAAATCCGTCGAACAATCCGACTGTGTGTGGGCTTCATCGGACTTTCAGTGGACTTTTTCTGTCGAAAATCAGATGGACTTTAGATTTGGAACATGTTTCAAATCTTTCCGACAAACTCGAGTCCGGTCGAAAAATCTGTTCGTCTGTATGCTAGCCTGATGGACAAAAAAGGACGCAAGGGCAGCTATTGGCTACTGGCTATGAACTTCCTTATTCTAGTCCTGTCGTACGTCATCACGTTCAAACCAACGGATTTTCGAACGGACTTTAGTCCATTCGTGTGTGGGCAAGTCCGGGCATCCGAAAGTCCATTGAAACTCCATCGAAAGTCCGTCGGAAAGACCGTCGGACGTTTGATGCTGAAAAGTCCGCCCGTGTGTACACGGCTTAAGAGAAATAAAGTAGTATGGCTAATGGCCAGTGAAGGGGGGGGCTTGGGTGGGCCATTGGGTTTGACTGGGGGGCGGGGCGGGTTTGTCCTGCCGGCCGGTATAGGAGAGACCTGTCATCCGCACTGCCCATCACCTCACTTCATAGTGTGCAACCCGGCTCAACCTCAGCGCCGCTGCATTGCTTTAAAAAGGCAGCCATGGCTGTGCAGCAATGCCGGTTTCTGAAATTCCAGCCAATGAGGCTTGTAGCAATGTTCCTGCATGACGTTGGCCCCTCCCACTTCACGCGGTGATGTGAGAAGGAAGGAGGAGAAAAATACAGAGGAGAATAAGTGAAATAATAAGAGGTGAGTGAGAGTGTATTTTCACTTTTCAAATTTTCATACAGAAAAATGTAAAACTTGGAGGACAGATATATGTTCTGTCTATGTCCAATACCTTTTTTTTTTTTTCTCTAATAAAAAGTAAAAAAAAAGCAGTTTATACCTACAGTGGAATGTTTTTACTTTTTTTGCACAATTGCGAATAGTTTATATACCGTTTTTGTGCGGGTTTGCAAAGTTAAAGTGGGCCGGTCTGGATGAAGTCCAGGGACAAATTCTTGTCCCAGTCCAGCCCTGGACCTGAGCAAACTGCAGCCCGTGGGCCACACCGGCCCTTTGGCTCTCTCTGTCCGGCCCTTGATGCTTCCACTGCCAACATGCTGTTAGAAGTCATGTGAACCCTGTCAGATAAGAATGGGGCCGTGCCACAACCACCCTGTAACCTCACGCTATTTATTTATTACAGGTACTTATATAGCGCCATCAATTTATGCCGCGCTTTACATATATATTGTATGTTCACATCAGTCCCTGCCCTCAGAAACTTACAAGGTCCCTAATGGTCCCTAATTTACATTCATACATACACATACTAGGGCCAGTTAACCTACCAACATGTCTTTGGAGTTTGGGAGGAAACCGGAGTACCCGGAGGAAACCCACACAGGCACAGGGAGAACATGCAGACTCCAGGCAGGTAGTGTCGTGGTTGGGATTCGAACCGATGACCCTAGTGCTGCTAGGCATAAACGGTAAGCACTTAGTCACTGTGCTGCCCATGCACACGGTTACAGTGCGATGATGCGCCATTTACAGGTTTAAAACAGATGGTCATCATATCACCTCCTCACCACCTGTCAACCGCCACTCATCAACTTTCAGAGGCGCGACAATCTTAGCTTCACATCTAAAGCTAGCTCAACACAGGTACTCGCGGGCAGTATATGCAGCAAAGTGAAGCTGGAACCAGGTATCATTCATGAAAATAAATCCTTTGTTGACTACATAGTGAGTCTACAGCACAGAGGGCTAATGCGTTTTGGCTAGGAAGTTTTCCATACATGCTATGAGTAAGGCTTTTTAGCCGAAAACGCCTTAGCCTTCTGTGCTGTAACTCACTATGTGATCAAAGGATTTATTCTCATGGGTGATAGCCGAGTTCCAGCTTCACTTTGCTGCATGGATTACCATTAGAATGTGGAGACACTTCAGCCAGAGTATGGGGTTTCCCAACTCCAGACAGTCTGCACGGTAGAGCAGCTAATTCTTTCACGTTGTTGACTTGCGGGCAGTATGTGGTCTCTGCACTTCAGTGCTGTTACATAGTAGGTGAGGTTGAAAGACACAAGTCCATCAAGTCCAACCTATGTGTGTGATTATATGTCAGTATTACATTGTATATCCCTGTATGTTGTGGTCATTCAGGTGATTATCTAATAGTTTCTTGAAGCTATCGATGATCCCCACTGAGACCACCACCTGTGGAAGGGAATTCCACATCCTTGCCGCTCTTACAGTAAAGAACCCTCTACGTAGTTTAAGGTTAAACCTCTTTTCTTCTAATTTTAATGAGTGGCCAAGAGTCTTGTTAAACTCTCTTCTGGTGAAAAAGTTTTATCCCTATTGTGGGGGTCACCAGTACGGTATTTGTATATTGAAATCATATCCCCTCTTAAGTGTCTCTTCTCCAGAGAGAATAAGTTCAGTGCTCACAACCTTTCCTCATAACTAAGATCCTCCAGACCCTTTATTAGCTTTGTTGCCCTTCTTTGTACTCGCTCCATTTCCAGTACATCACCACGCTTTATCTATTCAGTTAATCCCCTTTTTAATGCATGACAATATTCTGTTTGCTTTGTTAGCAGCAGCTTGCCATTGCTGAGCCTATCATCTACTAGGACCCCCAGGTCCTTTTCCATCCTAGATTCCCCCCTCTCTCTCTCCTCCCCTCCCCCCCCCCCCCCCCTCCCCCCTCTCTCTCCCCCCTCTCTCCCCCCCCCTCTCTCTCTCCCCCTCCCCCTCTCTCTCTCTCCCCCCCCCTCTCTCCCTCCCCCCCTCTCTCCCTCCCCCCTCTCTCCCTCTCCTCTCTCTCCCTCTCTCCCCCCTCTCTCTCTCTCCCCTCTCTCCTCCCCTCTCTCTCTCCCCCTCCCCCTCTCTCCCTCCCCTCCCCCCTCTCTCCCTCTCTCCCCCCCCTCTCTCTCCCCCCTTCTCTCTCCCCTCTCTCTCCCCCCCTTCTCTCTCCCCCTCTCCCCCCCCCTCTCTCTCTCCCCCTCTCTCTCCCCCTCCCCCCCTCTCTCTCCCCTCTCTCTCCTCTTCTCTCTCTCTCTCTCTCTCTCTCTCTCTCTCTCTCTCTCTCTCTCTCTCTCTCTCTCTCCCTCTCCCTCCCTCCCTCCCTTCTCTCTCTCTCCCTCCCTCCCTTCTCTCTCTCTCTCTCCTTCTCTCTCCCCTCCTCTCT